>NW_007726775.1:359492-412225 GCF_000696425.1 Galeopterus variegatus
GCTGCGCCCGCACCTCGCTCAGCCAGTGAGCGGGAACCGGTCTGTATGTGGGATCCGAACCCTCGGCGGGAGCGCCGCCGTGCTCCCAAGCGGCACACTTTAGCAGTGCGCCACCGGGCCGGCCCCTAAAGTCTAGTTTAAGATGAGTCTTTTGTTTGGGAGGGCTCTGGGGTAGCTTCTCTGGGATTTCCTTGGGTTTCTCCTCATGGTCCAAGATGGCAGCCATCTTTATTTTTAAAAATTGTTTCTCATCACTTATTGATTTTCAAGTAAATTTTGCATTAAATAGCAATGCATATTTCATTTCTTTATAGAGAGCATATTTTTACATTTAGTCCTTAGTGACTGTGTGTGTCTGTTTTGGTTTATGTGACAGTGAAGAACTACTTATTTGTTTTTTGAGTTGTTACATGAAGTCTGTGACATGTTATATTAAGGTGAGCAATGAGAGAATAACATAACCTGATAAAACTCACATAGATCTGTTGAGAAGAAAGAATTTTAATTGCAACGTTGTCTCTGGAAATTAGTAAAGGACATATCAGCTAATCAGGCCTTTTGTAACAGCTTTATCTCAATATAATTTACTGTGCATACCATAAGGTTCACCCATTTAAAGTATATAATTCTATGGTTTGTAGAATGATCTGATAACCTAATTTTAGAACATTATCATCCTCCTCTTCCTCCACCAATCTCTAGCCCTATGCAACCACTAATTTACTTTTTCTCCCTAGGGATTTGCCTATTCTGGACATTTCATATAAATGAAATCATAATATGGGATCTTTTGTGACTGCCTTCTTTTACTTAGCATAATGTTTTTGTTAATCATCCATGTTATGTTGTAGCATTATTCAGTACTTTATTCCTTCTTATTGCCAAGTAATATTCCATTGTGTGGATGTACCATATTTTGTTTAGCCAGTCATTAGTTGATAGACATTTGGGTTGTTTCCACTTTTTGGTTATTTTGAATAGTGCTGCTGTGAACATAAGTGTACATGTTTTAGAGTGGACATGTTTCATTTCTCTTGGATATATGTCTAGGAGTGGAATTGCTGGGATATATGGTAATTCTACATTTAACATTTTGAGGAATTGATAAACAGTTTTCCAAGGTGGCTGCACTATTTTACATTAACACAAGCAGTGTATGAGGGTGGCAGTTTCTCCGCATCCTTTCCAACATTTGTTATTTTCCTTTTGATTATAGACATTATGGTAAGTGTGAAATGGTATGGATTGTATTTTTTATGTACTTTCTTCTAATGACTAATGATGTTGAACATCTTTTTATGTGCTTATTCTTCATTTATCTTCTTTGGAGAAATGACTCAGTTCAAATTATTTGCCCATTTTTAAATTTGTCTTTTTACTGTTGGATTGCAAACATTCTTTATGTATCCTGGATATTAGATCTTTAGTAGATACATGATTTGCTAATATTTTCTCCCATTCATTAGGCTATCTTTTCACTTTCTTGATGGTGACCTTTGAAACTCAGAAGTTTAAAATTTTGATAAAGTCCATCTTATCAGACTTTTGTTGCTTGTGCTTTTGGTGTCATATCTAATAAATCATTGTGTAACCCACAGTCATAGAGATTTAGCATTTTCTTCAATGAGATTTAGTTTTAGTTTTGATAAAATATATATAACATAAAATTTACCATCGTAACCATTTTTAAGTGCACAGTTCGGTTGGGTTAAGTACATTCATATTGTTGTGCAACCGATCTTCAGAACTCCTGTCATCTTGCAAAACTAAAATTCTGTACCCATTAAACAAAAACTCCCCATTCTCCCTTTCCCCTCAGCCCTTAGCAACAACCATTCTACTTTCTGTCTCTATGAATTTGACTACTCTAGGTATCTCATATAAGTGGAATCATACAGTGTTTGTCTTTTTGTGACTGGCTCATTTCATTTAGTATTATGTCCTCAAAATTCATTCATGTTACAGCATGTGTCAGAATCTTCTTCCTTTTTAAGACTTTATAATATTCCATTGTATGTGTATGCCACATCTTTTGTCCATTCTTCTATTGATGGACACTTGAGTTACCTCTGCCTTTTGGCTTTTGTGAATATTGCTGTTTTGAACATGGTAGTGTAAATATCTCTTTGAGATCCTGCTTTCACTTCTCTTGGGTATGGACCCAGAAGTGGAATTTCTGGATTGTATGGTCATTCTATTTTTAAGTTTTTGAGGAAGCTCCATACTGTTTTCCATAGAGGTTACACTGTTATACGTTCCTACCAACAGTGTACAAGGGTTCTCATTCCTTCACATCCTCACTGGTGCTTGTTATTTTCTGTTTTTGTTTTTTTAAAATAATGGTCATTCCAAAAGGTCCAAGGTGACATCTTATTGTGGTGCTGATTTTCATTTCCCTGATGATTGGTGATGTTGAACTTCTTTTCATATGCTTCTTGGCCATTTGTATATCTTCTTTGGGGGAATATCTGTTCAAGTACTTTGTCCATTTTTGAATCGGGATTTTTGTTGTTGTTAAATTATAGGAGCTCTTTATATATTTTGGATATTAACCCATTATTATTAAGATACATGATTTGCAAATGTTTTCTCCCATTTAATTGGTTGCCTTTTCATTCTGTTGATGTCTTTTGATGCACAGAAGTTACTTTTGTTGCCTCTCCCCTTTGAGGCAGTTTTATGTATGACCTGCAGATTTATTCTCTGCATGTGAATGTTGTCTCAGCACTGTTGAAAAGACTATTCTTTTCCTGTTGAGTTTTCTTGGTCTCTTTGTCAAAGATCAATTAATTACTATAAATGTTAGTGCTTATTTCTTTACTGTCAATTTTATTCCATTGATCAGTATGTCTGTCATTGTGCCAGTACCATCCTGTGTGATTACTGTAGCACTGTAGTAAGTTTTGAAATTGGAAATTGTGAGTCTTTCAACTTTGTTCATTTTTAAGATTATTTTGGCTATTCTGGATCCCTTGAATTTCAATTTTTATATCAATTTTAGGAATTTTAATAGGAGTTGCATTGAATCTGCAGATTAATATAGGAGGTATTAATCTTTCAGCCCATAAGCAGGCCAGTGTAATAAGTATTTCAATCCATAAACATGGGTCACTTTTCTGTTTATTTTTATTTTCTTTCATTGTATTTAATAATGTTTTATAGTATATAAAACATTTATTTTGATAAATATATTCTCAAGTATTTTATTTTTATACTATTGTAAATGGAATTTTCTTAATTTTATTTTGGATTGTTAATTGTTGGTTTACTGAAATTCAATTGATTTTTGTATATTGGACTGGTACCCTGCAACTTTGCTGAACCTGTTTAGTAGTCTTAGTTAGTTTTGTGTGTTTTCCTTGGCATTTTCTGTAAAAAGTTCATGTCAGCTGCAAATAGAGATAGTTTTACTTTTTCCTTTCCAATCTGGATTTTTAAAATTTCTTAACCGATTACCCTGGCCTCTAGTATGATGTTGAATAGAAGAGGTAAGAATCAACATACTTGTTTTGATCATAGGAGGAAAGCATCTAGTCTTTCACCATTCTGTATTGTTAGCTGAGTATTTCTCATAGATGCCCTTCATCGGGTTAAGGAAGTCCATTCCATTCCTAGTTTGCTGAGAAATTTTTTCATGAAAGGGTGTTGGATTTTATTTAGCTAAGCAGTAGCTTTTAAGAGCCTATTACATATTAAGTGATACATTGTTGATCCGTTTTAAAATTTTTTATAGCTTTTTTAATAGCTTATCTAGAAATGGTTCTGTTAATATATTAAAATTTACTTGGCAAATACTAAAGCTATTAGAATTTTTTAAATGGAAAGGTTCTTGTGGAAGATGTTTACGATTATTATAAAAGCTTGGAAGA
Source organism: Galeopterus variegatus (assembly GCF_000696425.1). Classification (NCBI taxonomy): domain Eukaryota; kingdom Metazoa; phylum Chordata; class Mammalia; order Dermoptera; family Cynocephalidae; genus Galeopterus; species Galeopterus variegatus. The sequence continues at coordinate 363,362 of NW_007726775.1, forward strand.
TGTGTTGGGAGGAGGTAGGGAATCAACTATTCAAAAAAATTGTAAGATATGGGTTGTGGGCACGGAAAAAGAGAAATATATTTTGGGATGAGTATAAATCTAATAATGCTCAGTTTTAAGAGGTTGAAATAAGTTTATGTTTCCCAAATTGGTGTACTTTTTTATCAGGAGTTGTCAGGGTAATAAGAAGCCACAGAATAAAATGGCATTTTAAAAATGTTAGTTTTGTCCAGTGGTATTTAATTAATTTTTTTGCTTTTTTTAAAACGTCAAGGGCCGGCCCGGTGGCGCACTGGAGAGTGCGCCGCTTGGGAGCGTGGCGGTGCTCCCGCTGAGGGTTCAGATCCCATCTGGAGACCGGTTCCCGCTCACTGGCTGAGCGCGGTGCGGGCACAACACCGAGGGTTGCGATCCCGTTACCGGTCAGTAAAAAAGACAAAAAGGAAAAAGAAAAAGTCAAGATATTGCTTTGAAATAATTGTAGATTCACATGCAGTTGTAAGAAATAAAAAGAGTGATCTCATGTATCCTCTATCCAATTTTTTCCAATGGAAACATTTTGCAAAACTGTAGTGATACATCACAACCACAATATATTGTCACTGGTAGAGTAAAGATACTGAACAGTTATGTCACCACAAGGGTGCTTCATGTTGCCCTATAATAGCTACATCCACTTCTTTCTTGCCCCCATTCTTTCCTAAACCTCTGTTAAGCACTAATCTGTTCCCCATTTCCATAATTTTGTAATTTCAAGCATGTTATATAAATGAAATCATAGTATGTAACCTTTTTGTACTAACTTTTTTTACTGAGCATAATTATCTGGAGATTCATCCAGTGTATTGTGTGTATCAGTAGGTTTTCCTTTTTATTGCTGTGTAGTGTTTCATGGTGTGGATGTACCAGTCTGTTTAAATATTCATCTGTTGAAGGATTTTGGTTGTTTCCCCATTTTTGGCTTTACAAATAAAGCTGCTATAAACATTCTTGTGCAGGTTTTTGCGTGAACATAAGTGTTTGTTTCTGTCCCGGCACCTGGATCATATGGTAGTTGCATGTTTAGGTTTTTGAGAAATGGCCACACATTGTCAGGGTAGTTGTACCATTTTACATTACCATCAGTAATGTATGAGTGATCTAGGAATGCATAGTACTCCACATCCTGACCAACACTTGATGTTGTCTCTATTCTTTATTTTAGCCATTCTGGCAAGTATATAGTGATATCTCATCATGGTTTTAATTTGCATTTCCTTAATGGTTTTTGATGTTGATCTTCTTTTCATATCCTTATTTCCCATCTTTGTATCCTATTCAGTGAAATATCTGTGTCTTTTGTCCATTTTCTAACTGGATTGTCTTTTTGTTTTTTTTTAACTGTTGAGTTTTATGTTCTTTATATATGTTAGATACAAGTCCTTTATTGGATATGAGGTTTGCAAATATTTTCTTCCAGCCTGTAGCTGAGAGAGAGGGGCACCTCATTAATTGCTGGGTGGGAATGAAGGTACAGACTCCCACACATGGTCTTATCTGACACTACTGGGGAGCAATAACTCATTATCAGCTGGTAAGGATGAAAGAAGGTCCTGGGCTCCTACTTGGCCTTCTCTCACCACCCTGGCCTGGGTGTTGGGATGCCTCATTATGGTTTTGCAAGGATAGAAGTATAGGTTCCTTGGCCTTTTCTGGTGTAGGTGTGGGTATGGCTACAGTTTTTTCTGTAGTAGGATGGTTATTACCTAAACGTTTTTTGTCTTGCTAGGCTGTACCTTTACTGCTTTTTTAACTAGGGAGAGCAAGTTTTTGTTAGGGTTTTTGTCTGTGTCTGTTGTTCCTGGATTGCTGGCTTCTTCAGCTCCAAGCCTAGATAGATGAGACAAAAAGAAAACCCAGGAATCTCACCATTGTGTCATTCCTCAGGTCCCAAGACCCCTAGCCAGTCTGTCTTTCAGATATCTTTCAGATTCTTCTTAGATTTTTTTTACATATAATGTCCAGGGGGGTTAGTTCTACTTAGCAGGAGGAATACGGAAAAGTACATCTACTCCATCATCTAGGAAGAGGTGGCATAATTTAAAATATTTTCATATGAAATCATTTGTTTCTATATCATCAAATAGAATGCCAAATTATAATAACTTTATAGGTAAAACACAGAAGCCTCAAATAAATTTTATATTTATGGTAGTTTGGGGCACTGATCCTATGCCCCAGGAAAAAGTACTGGTTTTTCCTATTCTTAACAGGTAAAAAAAAATAGGGTATAAGCCACGCCTCTGTAATAGAGAGCCAAAAACACAATGGTTCAAATAAGATGGAATTTTTTTTTTCTTTCTTGTCCTGGTCAAGGGTAGGAAAGTCAGCTCTGTTCCTTGAAGTCATCCAAAGACCCAAGCTGGCTGGGCAACTGAGCTGTCCTTAACGGCTTCTGAGGTTGTTCCAGTCATCACCATTTTCAACTGGAAAGAATAATGGTATTGGTAGTGGTGGTGGTATTGGAGGAACATGGAGGTTTATTTATTTATTTATTTATTTATTTATTGAATCATAATTGATTATACATATTTTGGGGGTTCAGTGTTGACATATGCTGATCAAATCAATATTACTTGAATATATATTGTTACAAATCATTCTTATTCTTTATGCCCCTTATCCAATCTCTCCCTTTTCCCCCTTTTCCCCGCTCTGCCTAGATTTCTTCTCTCCTTCTGAAAGAGTAATGGTTACTCTGATGATTTGTTGCCTAGATGATCTGTCCAATGCTGAGAGGTGTGTTCAGGTCCCCCAATATTATCGTAGAGCAGATGCTTCTTCTGTCTCTCTGGAATCGGCTTTGTGGAGAGACACATTCTCTTCTTTGGTCTCTGCCGGTGACTCTCCTTGTGTCAATGTATTCCAGTGGCTGGTGGACCATCTGCATAGTGGTTGTGGCGTCTAGCTGGTTTCACGGTAGCTGTGGTTATTGTGGTGACTGTGGTGGGCCACCCACATGGAGGGGATGTTTTTGGCATGCTCCTTACCTATTTGCCAGTGGCTCTCAGCTCCATACCTCAGGACCCCAGGTGGGCCCCATGGCACTGACAGTGTGCCTTGTTGTGGGAGGAGGGTCCGGTCCCTGGCTCTATGCCTCAGGGCCCTGGGCAGGCCCCATAGCACTGGTGGTGTGCCCAGTTGTGGGAGGAGGGTCCAGTCCCTGGATCCGTACTCCAGGACCCCGGGCGGGCCCCAGTGGTACCCTGTTTTTTCTTTCAGTTCTGTATTGGATTATTTACTGTTCCCACCCCTTAAACTCTGTGTTAGAACTAGTTTGTCGTCCTTTGCTTACTTCTAAAGTGGGGGAACTTCCTGTGGGGACCAGTACTTGAGCTCTGTGGTTGAGCTAAATTGCCGCTTTGCTGCTGATTCCCTGGGGAGGGCTTTTTGTGCAGCACTGGTTTTAATGGTTGACTCTATAGGTGCTTCCGGATTTAGTGAAGTCTGCTGCACCTAGGTTGTGTAGAAACAGTGGTCTGGGCCTGAGTGTTTTCATCAGACTGCACCCCCTGCAGTTCTGTATTCCTGACCAGTCTCCACTGAGTGGTCCCACTCTGATTGGGGTGCAGATAGCTGTCCTTGCTGTGCCCCGGTGGGCCCATCTCCCCTGCCACCTGTGCTGCAGACATTTCCCGTGGGACGGGCCATGCTTCAGTCCCTTGCGATGAATCACCGGCCTCTGAGTGGCTCCTTTTTTTCATTTGTTGTGGCTCCTTGGTCCTATGTGGATCCACAGGGACCCTGTTAGTGGTCTTACTGGCCTGGGGTCCGCTAAGGCCCTCTTCTCCCATGCCTCCTCCAAGCAACTACATCCAAAGGGTATAGCTGTGGCTTTTGCTGGCTCCTGCTCCACACGCTCAGCAGCTCCAGCCTGGAAACAGCTGGGATTAGAAATGGTCAGAGCTGTTTTTTCTTTCTCTCATCATGGCTTCTCCCACCTTCATGTACTCTGTAGGTCTCTCCTCCTCTTCCCCTGAGCTGTAGCAGTTCCAGCTTGACTGTCGTTGCTTTTTAATAGTTGTAAATTAGTTGATTTGTGGGAGAGAGTGACACTGGGGACCATCTATTCCACCTTCTTGACCGGAAGTCCTCGAACGTGGAAGTTTAAAAATTGATCTTAAGGACAGGAAGCAGAGGTTGCACTTAATGCCTTTGCTCACATCCCATTGGCCCTAGTCATATAATCACAACTAGCTGCAAAAGAAACAGGAAATGTCTCCAGTTTGGTAGCTATGTGGCCAGCAGAAGTTTGGGTGAGGGACTTCTATTACTAAAGGAGAGAAGGTAAGAATACATACTGGTAATAGTAGTCTTTGCTGTAGTTACTTTAATAGAAAAATTTTAGAAGAACTCTACTGAATGGTCTTAATTATCACGAGCCATTTTATTCTGTAGTTAACTATCTTTTTCTGGCTGCTTTTTTGACCTGTTTTATTATTATAAAAGAATGACATGACCTTCATGGCCAAATGTTAGCCTTTATATAAAAGTGATGTGTATAACTATTTGGACTATTTCAAGTAAGATCCCATTTATATCTTGTAGGGTCTACAGAGTCCACAGGGAATAAGATGCAAGCCAGAAGCTGTATGTAGTCACATTATTATTGAGAGCCATGAGAAAGGATGTTTCAGGACTCTAACTGCTGAACAACCACAACTGGACAGCCACCCTTATGTTTTCAGATCTCCTGAACCCTCAGAAATGATCAGAGGACGGCAGAGTCCATCATCGTGGAGAGCCAGGCATATCAACCTTTCAACATCACTAGACCAGAGCAACCCCCATTTCAAAGTTTGGAATTCTTTGCAGTTACAAAGTCATTCCCCACTTCAAAACCTAATACCTGATGACTTCAAAATTAGCGAGGGTCTTCGAATGCCATTCCGAGAAAAAATGGACCCTTGGCTGTCGGAATTTGTAGAACCTATTTGTGTGCCACCTAAAGAAGTGGATTTTCATTCTTTGTCACAAATGCCGCCCCCAGAACCCATGAAAAAGTTTACTACCTCCATCACTTTTTCTTCTCACCGACATTCTCAATGCATTTCAGACTCCTCTGTTCTTAAGGTTGGTGTTACTGAAGGTAGCCAGTGTACTGGAGCATCTGTGGGGGTATTTAATTCTCATTTCACTGAAGAGCAAAATCTTCCTAGAGATCTAAAACAGAAAACCTCTTCCCCTTCATCATTTAGAGTGCTTAGTCATTCACCAGATAAAGATGTGACTATTTTAGCAGAAGGTAATAGGCAAAGCCAAAAATTACCTGTTGATTTTGAGCATTCTCATCAAGAAGAAAAACTCTTAGAGAGAACAGATTTTAAAGTCAGTCATTCTGAGCCCAGTACCAGTGCAAATTGTAGTGATTTCAAGGAAATTCAAATTTCTAGTAACCAGGCCCTCATTAGCATGGGCAGACCAAGTTCCACATTAGGAGTAAGCAGACTGAGTTCCACACTAGGAGTAAAAAAGAAGACTGTGACTATAACTCCAGATCTTCCTTCGCACATTTTTCTTGAACAACAAGAGCTCTTTGAACAAAGCAAAGCCCCACATGCAGATCACCATATGAGAAAACACCATTCTCCCCCTTGTCAGCATCAGGATTATGTAGCTCCAAACCTACCTTCTTGCATTTTTCTTGAACAACGAGAACTCTTTGAACAAAGCAGAGCCCCACATGCAGATCATCAGATGAGAGAAAACCATTCCCCCCTTCCTCAATGTCAGGATTATATAGCTTCAGACCTTCCCTCTCCCATTTTTCTTGAACAATGTCAAAGCAAAGCCCCAGGTGTAGATGACAACATGAGAAAAAACCATCTCCCCCTTCCTAAAGGTCAGGAGTGTGTAGTAGAAAAGAATAATCAACATAAGCCTAAATCTCACATTTCTAATATGATAAATGTTGAAGCCAAATTCAGTAATGTGGTCTCTCAGTTGGTCCCAAATTACAATACATTATCAACATCTGCATCTACTCCACCTTCAAATAGAAAAGCACTTTCTTGTGTTCGTATAACTCTTAGTCCCAAGACTCCTTCCAAGTTGGATAGTGGAACCTTAGATAAAGGATTTCATTCATTGGATCCTGCTACTAAAACAAGGATGAATAGTGAGTTTAACTCTGACCTACAAACTATATCTTCGAGACCACTGGAATCAACCTCCAAATTATTGACCAGTAAACCTATAGCACAGGATCAAGAATCTTTAGGTTTTCTAGGACCTAAATCTTCACTGGACTTCCAAGTTGTACAGTCTCCTCTTCCAGATAGTAATACTGTTACTCAGGACTTGAAAACCATACCTTCTCAGAATAGCCAGATAGTAACCTCAAGGCAAATACAAGTGAACATTTCAGATTTGGAAGGATATTCCCGTCCAGAGGGGACTCCAGTATCTTCAGATCGGTGAGTCTCATTGTGATAACAAGCAAGCCGATGGAATTTGTGATAGTTTAAAATACTTAAACAAATGTAAGTTTGTGGGGGAAAGGCAGTATGATTTCTCTTAGCGGAGATTGTATCTGACTAATCTGCTAGAAGTCTTTCAAAGAATATATAAGTAAGAGAACATGTTAATATGTTTATACTTAAAAAGGACTTTTGGCAAGACTTGACATCAAGTGTTCTAAAAATTGAAGTATTTTGAGAAGAATCTTTAATCATCCAATGGTACAGTTTTCTAATTCCTTCCTTATTTATTGTGTTGGAGATATTCTCAAGGGAGGTTGTGCTCTCTCTCTCATTCTCTCTCTTTCTCTGTCTCCCACCCCCCTCCCTTTTCCCTCTCTGGTTCCATTTCATGATTTCCCTTAGTATTTAGAAAGAAAAAAAGTAACTTTACAGTAGAATGGCAGATATCACTTTGGCCAAGTGATTAAGGTTAACATCACCGGTAATGCATATCAACATAATGTACTTCCTGATACAATGCCCCACCTCACAATATATTGTAGGGAAAGGAAACCCAATTCAGGGATAAATGCATTAGATTTATATTATTCAGCCTAATTTTAGCACTTTGTCATTAATTCAGTTTTACCTTAATGAGTCTCTTATAATATGGCTAAACAGAATTACCTGTGTGTTTAATGTTTCTACCTTACATTTGAGAAGGCAGCATACCATAGTGGAAAGCACTGGGCTTGGGAGGAAGGGGAAAAAAAATGTTTAGTCAACATCCACATGTGGTGGTCATGGCAATGAGGAACTTACATATGCTATCTTATTTAGTCCTCTTGATGACCCTGTGGGGTAGGTGATGATATTCTTGTCTACCCACTGGAAAACAAGACACTGACATTGCTGCTTGTGCCAAGTGATGCTGTTTCTAAGCAGGACAGTGGGCATTCGAATGCAGTCTGTCTGATCAAAGCAAGAGCTTGCTCTCCTACACAGTACTCTCCCAGAATCTTATCCTACTTTCAGCCTATCTTCCAGCCATGATCTTGGACAAGTCATTTAATATCTTTTCCACTGATATGTGGGAGATGGTGGAGGAAAGGATTGGAAAACTGAAAGGTCCCTTACAGCTTTAAAAGTTAGTGATTGATTTTTTTTTTTTTTTTTTTAAAGATGACCGGTAAGGGGATCTTAACCCTCGACTTGGTGTTGTCAGCACCACCCTCAGCCACTGAGCTAACCGGCCATCCCTATATAGGATCCGAACCCGTGGCCTTGGTGTTATCAGCACCACACTCTCCCGAGTGAGCCACAGGGCCGGCCCGTGATTGATTTTTTTTTTTTTTTTTTAAAGATGACCGGTAAGGGGATCTTAACCCTCGACTTGGTGTTGTCAGCACCACCCTCAGCCACTGAGCTAACCGGCCATCCCTATATAGGATCCGAACCCGTGGCCTTGGTGTTATCAGCACCACACTCTCCCGAGTGAGCCACAGGGCCGGCCCGTGATTGATTTTTTTTTTCTCTTGAAGTTCAGTGGTTGGGGGCCTGTGGTAGCTGCTCCAGTCACTAGGGATGGGTGGCAACTAGCTTGAGGGTGAGTACCCTAGCATTTGCCTGTAGTTAAGATGAGTTTACCCCTCAGTCTCAAACTTTTCCTGAGTGCATTAACAGGAAAGCCAGTGATGGTGAAACTTAAGTAGGGAATGGAGTACTAGGGCTACCTGGTATTAGTGATGGCTTGTTGAATATGCAGCTTGCAAATATGAGGGTCCTTGAAAAAATTTATGGAAAAATAAAATTAAAAGATAATACTAGTATTTCCATGAACTTTTTGAAGACTGCCTCTTATAGAAGGATATGTAGATGGTGAGTTATCTAGACATCTGGATAAAATAATGTTCTTTATATTAGAGGTGTAGAAGAAGAGGAAGAAGATGGGGAAAAGAGAATAGCATCTTTTGTGGGGGATTTTAAAAATATGTATGTCTTGTATTGAATATCCCACCAAAAATTAATCCCCACTGTGACAGTCTTAAGAGGGTAGGACATGCTTCTGTGGGAGTTGAAAGGTGGGGACTTGAAGAAGTGATTGGGTTGGGAGGATTGTACCCTCATGAACGGACTGATTTATTCTTGGAATAGTGAGCATGGTGCTGAGGGCTTTAAAAGGAGAGCACACGAGGAGCTATCTCTCTCTCTCTGCTGTGCCATTCTGCCACTTGAGCCGCCCCTGGGTCACTGTTGCCACCAATAAGACCGTTACCAGATGTGTTCCCTGGACTTTGGACTTCCTAGCCTCCAAAACTGTAAGCAATAAATTTTGTTTTCTTATAAATCACCCGGGTCCAGGTATTTTGTTATAAACAACAGAAATGGACTAATACAATGTATTTCTAGACAATACAGATTTTTTTGTTTTTCAACTTGAAAAAAAAGTTAGTGATTGAGAATTGGATTGAGGCAAAAAAAAGAGTCTCTCTTGTTGATTGGTGCTATAGAGATCAGTACTGATACTTTTTCTTTTGAAAATTGTTTAGAAATTAAAAGATTGACAAATTTATATACAGTAGTTTAAACTCATCAATGTTTATTTTTATTTATTTATTTATTTTGGTGGCTGGCCAGTATGGGAAAGTGAACCCTTGACATTGGTATGATGAGGCCACAGTCTAACCAACTGAGCTAACTGGCCAGAGTTTAAATGCAAAGTTATTGGAACTGAATTCCTTGAAAATCAGACAAGGCTATGAATGAGAAGAAAATAATAGATTATTATAAATATGAATTAATAATAATGCCATTTATTCAGAATGTACTAAATGCCAGGCATTGTAGTGGATGTTTACATCATTTTATACTTAGTATACTCATCAGAGATAGTTATTATTACCTCATTGATAGATTTTGAAAACCTGAGTTTTAGAGAAATTAAGTGTTTTGCCCAAAATCACATGGCCATTAATTGTTTGGATCAGACCAATGTAGGATCAGACAAACCTACATTAATTTAAATGTAGGTTTGTCTGATCCCAGAGTCCATAAATAATTCAGACTACACATGTGTGTGAGTATAAATGCATAAAACATATATGTAAATATATGTGTAAAATATTTTAAAACTTTTTGTACCTTCCAGCCACCAAAAAATTTTTTTAAAAAAATTTTGCAATAACTTCAGACCTACAGAGGAGTTGCAGAAATAGTACAAGGAGTTCCTGTATTAGTTATCTATTGCTGTGTTATTTATATTTATATTACTCTGAAATATATCAGCTTAAAACAGAAAACATTACCCCTCAGCTTCTGTAGGTCAGAAGTCCAGGCATAGCTTAGCTGGGTGTTTTTGGCTTAGGTTTTCTCAGAAGGTTGCAAATGAGGGATTGGCCACAGCTGTGGTCTCTTCTCACAGCTCAGCTGAGAAGATGTACATCCAAGCTCACTCACATGGCAGTTGGCCGGAGATATCAGTTCCTTCCCTCTATAAAGCAGCTCACAATATGACATTTAAGCTTCCCTTAGAGTGAGCAAGTGAGAGAGCAAGAGAGGGCACCCAAGACAAAAGCCACAGTCTTTTTGTAACCTAACCTTGGATGTGACATCTTGTCACTCTGCTACATTTTATCAGGTAGGAATGAGTCCCTATATGCAGCTCAGGAGTTACACAAGTGCATGAATACCAGGAGGTAGAGATCAATGGGGGTATCTTAGACATTGCCTATATACCCTTTACAGAAGCTTCCCCTTATGTTAACATTTTACCATAACATCATAAGCATAAAATATTTATCAAGACTAAGAGATTGTCCTTGGTATAAAACTATAACTATAGACTGATTTGGATTTCACCAGGTTTTTCCACAAATGAACTTTTTCTGTTTCAGATCCAACCCAGGATCCCATATTGCATTTTAGTTGTCATGTCATCTTAGTCTCCTCTAACCTGTGACAGTTTCTCAGTCTCTCCTTGTATTTCATGACCATGACACTTTGAAGAGTACTTATTAGTTATTTTGGAGAAAGTCCTTCAACTTGGCTTTGTGTGATGTCTCAGGATTAAATTGAAGTTATACATTCTCAATACATCACATCAGAGAACAGATTATGTTGATGTGCTTTACTGGTGATGTTAACCTTGATCACCTGGCCAATGTGGTGTCTACTAGGACTCTCCACTATGAAGTTTCTGTTTTTCCTCTGTAAATCCTAAGTATTTGAGGGAGAAACTGTGAAACTATGCCAATATTCTGTTTCTGCTTAAACTTTGGGCACTAATTTTAACATTCATCAGTGGATTTTGGCTGTGACAATTATTAGTCTGGTTTTCTAATGATGTTTTTCTATGTATTTCTTTTCTTCTACATTTTTTAATTGGAATTCTTCTGTAAAAAAGAACTATTGTTGGGCCGGCCCGGTGGCGCACTGCTACAGTGCGCCGCTTGGGAGCGCGGCGGCGCTCCCGCCGAGGGTTCGGATCCCGCATACAGACAGGTTCCCACTCACTGGCTGAGCGAGGTGTGGGAGCAACACCGAGGGTTGCGATCCCGTTGCTGGTCCCGGTCCGGTACGGGCGCGACACTGCGGGTTGCGATCCGTTGCCGGACATGAAAAAAGACAAAAAAAAAAAAAAAAAGAACTATTGTTGGGCCGGCCCGGTGGCGCACTGCTACAGTGCGCCGCTTGGGAGCGCGGCGGCGCTCCCGCCGAGGGTTCGGATCCCGCATACAGACAGGTTCCCACTCACTGGCTGAGCGAGGTGTGGGAGCAACACCGAGGGTTGCGATCCCGTTGCTGGTCCCGGTCCGGTACGGGCGCGACACTGCGGGTTGCGATCCGTTGCCGGACATGAAAAAAGACAAAAAAAAAAAAAAAAAGAACTATTGTTGGGCCGGCCCGGTGGCGCACTGCTACAGTGCGCCGCTTGGGAGCGCGGCGGCGCTCCCGCCGAGGGTTCGGATCCCGCATACAGACAGGTTCCCACTCACTGGCTGAGCGAGGTGTGGGAGCAACACCGAGGGTTGCGATCCCGTTGCTGGTCCCGGTCCGGTACGGGCGCGACACTGCGGGTTGCGATCCGTTGCCGGACATGAAAAAAGACAAAAAAAAAAAAAAAAAAGAACTATTGTTCCTCCCCATTTGTTTATTCCTTTGTTTATTTACATCAGTATAGACTCATGAGTATTTATTTCATTCTTTGGATTATAGTCCAATACTACTACTATTATATTGTTGCTTAAGTTGTTCCAGTTTTAGCTATTTTGGGTTGACTTGTTGCTGCTGAGGGGTCATTGCTTCTAGCCCCTCTTGGTGAATAAAGCTAAGAAATATGAGATGTATGTATGTTAATTTATGTTATACCCACTTATGTGTATATCCCCTTCTATATCTGGTAATCTATCTAGATAGACACACACACACAGATATATGATTTTTTTGAAATCATGAATCCATATTGATACTTCTGACTCCAGTCCAGAACTGCAGGGTTGATTCTAGCCTTTCCATTTCTTTATTTGTAATTTCTTTCTCTAATAGTGATAAACCTGGCTCTCATTATGATTATTTTATTATTTATCATTATTATTCATCCTAGTATGTAAAGTAGTATCATAATTCCTAACCCATGACCACATGAGAAACAAATTCTCCAAGTAGAGTACAGTGTTTATGTACAGTTTTGAATTCAGCATTGCAATATCCAGTTAAAATGCAGCTTATTAGTTTCTTAGGTAAGCTTCTCTCTTACCCATACCCTTCAGTATGACTATGTGATTCATTTGTAATACAGTTAGATTCATTTGTCATATTCTGCATTCTATCTTTGCCTTACATCCTGATTAACTTTTTAAAAAATTTACATACTGTAAACTTCACTTTCTGTGGTGTCAAATTTTATCTACCACCACAGTTTCATATAAAGCAGCTCCATCAATCCAAAAATTCTCCCGTGCCATTCCTTTATACACAGTCCCTGCCCATATCCCAGACCCCCGGAAATCCCTGGTCTGTTTTCTTCCTTATAGTTGTGCTTTTCCAGAGTTTTAAAAATGGAATTCTAGACTATGTAACAACAGCCTGTTGGTTCTGACTTCTTTTTACTTTATAAAATGTACTTAAGATTCATCCATCTTGTGTGAATCAATAGTTTGTTCCTTTTTATTGCTTTATTAAAATCAATTATCCTTCTTTGTTTGTTTGTTTGTTTCTTTTTTTTTTTTTTTTGGCAGCTGGCCAGTACAGGGATCAAACCTTGTTTCTTTATATTATAATTCCATTGTACAGATTACCACAGTTTGTTCATCTGTTCTTTCATTGAAGGATATTTAAGTTGTTTCCAGTTTGGGGTCATTAAAATTAGAGCTGCCATAAATGTTTATGTACAGGTTTTTGTTTCTCTAAGGTAAATAGTCAGGAGGGGGATTCCTGAGTCATATGGTATAGTTGTATGCTTAACTCTATAAGAATTGTTTAGAACTAAACTAAATAGACTATTTTTTCAGAGTAGCTGTATCATAATTGCATTCCTATTAGTAGTGTATGAGTATATTAGTTACTCCACATCCTCACCAACATGTGATATTGTCAGTATATTTTAGCCATTTTTATAATTGTTCAGTGATATCTCAATGTGGTCTTATTTGCATTTCCCTAGTGGTAATTATAATAAACACATTTTTATGTGCTTATTTACCATCTTCTTTGGTGAAGTGCTTTTTAAATAGTGTTGTTTATTTTATTATTGTTGAGTTTTGAGAGTTCTTAATATATTCTATATACAAGTCCTTTGATAGATATGTTATTTGCAAGTATTTTCCTGCAGTATGTGACTTGTCTTTTCATCCTCTTAAAATAGGGTCTTTCGGGCCGGCCTGGTGGCGCACTGCTACAGTGCGCCACTGGGAGTGTGGCAGCGCTCCCGCCGAGGGTTCGGATCCCACATACAGACCGGTTCCCGCTCACTGGCTGAGCGAGGTGAGGGCGCAACACCGAGGGTTGCGATCCCGTTGCCGGTCCTGGTCCGGTATGGGCGCGACACTGAGGGTTGCGATCCGTTGCCGGACACGAAAAAAGACAAAAAGGAAAAAAAAAATAGGGTCTTTCGCACAACAAATGTTTTTAATTTTGATGAAGTTCAGTTAATTGATTTTTTTTTATGGGTCATGTGATTGGGTTGACAGTTCTTTTCTTTCCATGCTTTAAAAATGTTCTACTTCCTTTTGAATTCCATGATTTTTGATGAGAAATCCACAGTCATTTGAATCATTATTTCCCTGTAAGTAAGAAGCAGTGTATCATTTGTCTCTAGTTACTTTAACTTATTAAAAACAGATTGACTATGTTTCTAGGCATGGATTTCTTTCGGTCATCTTGTTTGGGGTTTGCTGAGCTTTTTAAGCCTATAGGCTTATATCTTTAATCATATTTGGGGAGTTTCAGCTATTATTTCTTGAAATATTTTTTCTGTACCACACTCTTTCTTTCCTCCTAATTTCCTGATGACACAAATGTTAGTGTTTTTTTTTTTTTCCCTTTTTTTTGTCTTTTTTTTCGTGACTGGCAACGGATCGCAACCCGCAGTGTCGCGCCCGTACCGGACCGGGACCGGCAACGGGATCGCAACCCTCGGTGCCGCGCCCGCACCTCGCTCAGCCAGTGAGCGGCCGGTCTGTATGTGGGATCCGAACCCTCGGCGGGAGCGCCGCCACACTCCCAAGCGGCGCACTGTAGCAGTGCGCCACCGGGCCGGCCCCAAATGTTAGTTTTTTTGATATGATTTTATGTTCCTAAAGCATTGTTGATTTTTTTTCCCTGCTGTTTAGATGAATTATTTCTATTAATCTGTCTTAGAATTAGCTAAGTCTTTCCTCTGTCATTTCCATTCTGCTATTGACCTCATCCAGTGAGGATTTTATTTCAGTTATTTCATTTTTAGTTTTAAAATTTCTGCAGTTTCTCCTTTATAGCTAATACTTCTTTTCTCAGACTTTGTCTTTCCATATGTTTCAAAGATATTCACCTTTACTGTATAGAGCATTTTATAATAGCTGCTTTATAGAGTTTTGTTGGATAATTCTGACATCTATTTCATCCCAGCATTGGTGTCTGTTGATTGTCTTTTCCCATGTGAGTTGCGATTTTTCTGGTTCTTTATATGCTGAATGATTTTGGATTGTATTTTATAGTATTATTTTGTTTAAATTCTATAGAGAATGTTGATGTTTTGCTTTAGCAGGCAATTGACCCAGTTGGGTTCAAGTTAAAAATTCCATTCAGCCTTCTGTGGGTTGTAGTTCCAATGTCAGTCAGTTTTCAAAGTTTTTGCAGTGCTTTTCAGATCTGTTCTGTAGGTGGATACCTAGGGGTCAGTCTGAGACCCAGCCATTTGTCTGTCCCATACTTCAGTTCTCAAAATGTAGGTATACTCCGTGTCAGACCCACATGTGCATAGCTCAGGGGTAAGCCCAGGAATTTATAAACAATGTTAAGGAGTTGTTTTCCTCTCTAAGATTTACCTTGAGCTCCCCTTTCCTAGTCCTCAGTAGAGAAAGCAGTGGCTTTATTTACCTCCGTCTTCTTTGTGCTTCCTGTGACTACTTTGTGTCAGGGACAAATGGCACAGGACAGAGGGAGAAAAAGTCAGCTGGGGTTTGTCTCATACTCTTGTGACCACACTTCTTTTGGTAGAAGAGGAAGTTTTCTCTCCCTTAGAATTTTATCTTCTGCCAGCCTCTGTTACTGCTCTATTACTGCCACCGTGGGATTACTTAGGTGCTGTGGCTCAAAACAACAGAGAAAAGAAAAGGAGGATTTCCACACTCTATTTGAGTATTAGGAGACCCCTCTTACACTCCTAAATCCTGAACTAGAGGACTTGTCTTGGATGTCTTTCTGTTTATGATAATACCTACTTCCAGGTTTCAGGCTATACTGAGTTCAGGCCGGGGAATGCCAGAGGAAACAAAAATGATGGTAAACTCATCACCGTTTTGGTGATATTTTGAGTTTTCATGATCTTCCTCAATCTGCCTGTTCCTGTTATTTTTCAGAGTCTTCCAATAGCTGCTCCACTTAGTCTGTCTAGGTTTTATAGCTGTATACAGTGGGAAAGACAGGAAGAGATATGCCTACTTGGAACTAGAACTGTTGATACCTTTTTTTGTTCCCATCACAGCACATTAGAGTTGCATTTACACCACATCCTTGCCAACACTTGGTATTTCCAGTTATTTTTAATTTTAGTAATTCTAAATGCAGATATGAAACAGTATAGTATTGTTTTAATTTGTATTTCCCTGATGACTAATGATGATGAGCATCTTTTCTGTGCTTCTTAGCCATTTGTATGTTTTTATTTCTGAAGTATCTGTTCACTTTTGTTTATTGGGTTGTTTGTCTTATTATTTTAGACTTTTAAATGTATTCCAGATATAAATCCTCTGTGTACTGCAGATATTTTTTCACAGTCTGTGGTTTGATTTTCATTTTCTCAATGGTGTCTTTATAGACCAGAAACTTTTAATTATGATAAAATCTAGTTTGATAATTTTTTTAATGGTTGGCATTTTTTCATGTCTTGTTTAAGAAAATGTCTGAGTGTTAAGAAAATTTTCTCCTTTGTTTTCATGTAGAAATGTTATAGTTTTAGATTTATGTTTAATTCTGTGATCTATTTCAAATTAATTTTTGTGTGTGGTATAAGTTATGCAGTTGAAGATCATTTTCTCCCACATAGATATTCCAGTACCACTTTTGGAAACTGATTATTTCCTTATTGAATTTAGTTGGCAACTTTGTTAAAATCAATTGGCCTTATATTTGTAGGTTTATTTTATGGAGTTTCTGTTCTGTTTTTTTCTTTTTATTTATCATTATACCAATATCACAATGTTTTGATTATTATGACTTATAGTAAGTCTTGAAATTAGATTATGTCCTCCAACATTGTTTTTCTTTTCAAAATTGCTTATGCTATTTAAGTCCCTTGCATTTCCATATAAGTTTTAGAATAAGTTTCTCAATTTCTCCAAAAAGCCTGCTGGAATTTTGTTTGGGATTGCGTGAATCTGTAAATCATTTTGGAAATGATTAACATTTTAATAATATTGAATCTTCCCATGTATGAACATGGTGTTTTTTTCCCACTCATTTAAATCTTCTTTAATATCTCAGTGACAGGTTATAATTTTCAGTGAGTAGGTCTTGTATATCTTTTGTTAAATTTATTCCTAAGTAGTTTATGTTTTTTGGTACTATTGTATATGGTAGTTCAAAATTTGTATTTTCTTATTGTTTGTTGCTTATACATAGAAATAATTTTGTCAAGCCAATTTGCAGCAGTCAGCTCGTTAATTTTAATTTATTATTCTTTAGGTCAGAGCTTCCATGCCCACTGTGGGGTATTTTAGGGCAATGGGTGCTATAGGGAATTTATGCAAGGCAATAGTTCTGGTGGTTTAGACATACCTATTTGTCCTTTATGTTATGTTCAGTAACTCCCTTAAGATTTTGGGAGTACTTGTTTAAATTTAATGGGATCCTCAGATGTAAAGTCTATTCTTTATAGACAATCATATCACCAAGGAACACAGCAGTTTTACTCCTTCCTTTCCAATCTTCATGCCTTTTATTTCTTTTTTGTGCCTAATTCTCTGGCTAGGACATTGAATATAATATCAAATAAATGTAGTAAGAGCAGACATCTTGCCTTGTTCCCCGTCCTTGGGAGGTAGGATAGGGAGTGGATTTAATGTTTCATCATTAAGTTTAATGTTACCTGTGGGTGCCCTTTATCAGATTGAGGATGTCTTCCTCTATTCTTTTTTGTCGTGAGTTTTTAATCAAGAATGAGCATTTTTCAAATGCTTTTCCCGCTCTATTGAGATGATCATATGTGTTTTCTCCTGTTTTCTATTGTTGTGGTGAACTACATTGATTAGATTACAAATGTTAAATCTATCTTGCATTACTGGGATAAACTCCTACTATATGTTTTTTTTTTTTTTTAAACATATTGCTGAATTCAATTTGCTAATGTTGGTTTTTAATCTTCTTGAAGTATCCTGATATCAGAATTATGGTGACTTCAAAAAATTGGGAAATGTTCACTCTTCCTCTGTTTTCTAAAAGAGTTTGTGTTAGATTGGTATTATTTGGTTTAAATCTATCATATTGCATTTGCTTTCTATTTGTACCATTTGGTTTTTGTTCTTTTTTTTTTTTTTTTTTTTTTAAAGATGACCGGTAAGGGGATCCTAACCCTTGACTTGGTGTTGTCAGCACCACGCTCACCCAGTGAGCGAACCGGCCATCCGTGGCCTTGGTGTTATCAGCACCGCACTCTCCCGAGTGAGCCACTGGCCGGCCCCGTGGTTTTTGTTCTTTTTTGACTTCTTTTGTATTAATCTTACAAAAATGTCTTTTAGTACTCTATTTCATTCTCCTTATTTGCTTTTTAGTGTATGTCTTTGTTTATTTTTTAGTGATGTTTGTGATCACCCTGCAGCAGTGGGATACACTTCCACTTAAAATTTGGTGCAGATGTCAAGGCTGATGACACTCCTCATACCAAGAGAATTCGAGAGGAAGTTTATTACACAGGGGACTCCCAGGGAGATCTGGTGGGCACAATCAGGTGCAGGCTGGCTTGGACAAAGCAAAGGAAGTGGGTTGGGCTTATAGTGGGACTGGGAAAAAAGGTTCCTTGCATACAGGGTTTAAATTTCCTGTTTGTGCCAAAGGAGGAGGCACTCATACCAGGCTTTCTTATCAGCCTGTTCAGCTATGGGAACAAAGGTAAAAGGGAAGGAGAGTGAAGCTTAAGAAGAAGTCAGTAGTCACACATCAAAAATGGAGTCAGATTCTTTATTATGGTATTACAATGGTCTTTGCAGAGATTACCATATGCATCCTTAATTTATATGTTATCCTTTACGTTAGATACAATTTGCCTAATTTTTTTTTTTTAGGGTTTTTACATATATGTTCATGGGAGATAATCAACTGTAATTTTCTTTTCTTGCATTATCTTTTTTTGCTTTTGATATGAACATTGGAGTGACATCATAAATGTATTGGAAGGCTCTGAAAGTTTGTGTGAGATTGGTATTATTTCTTTCTTAGATGTTTGGCAGAATGCATCAGTGAAGCCATCTTGGCCTGGAGTTTTTATTACAGATTCAGTTTCTTTAATAGATATGATTATGGTGTCAGTAAAAATATTTACTGGTATCTTGAAAAATATTTCTCAAGAGTTTTTTTTTTGTTGTTGTTGTTGTTCTATGTTGTTAAAATTTATTGGCATGAGTTAATTTAATAATACTTTATCCTCTTATTTTGATTTCTCGATCTCTAGTGATACTAGTTTTTTAATGTCTGACTTTGGTAATTTGTGTTTTCTCTCTTTTGTTTAGTCATTCTAGCTAAGGGTTTTATTGATCCTTTCTAGTGTGTGTTTTCTATTTCATTAATTTCTCGTTTTTTGTTCCTTCTATTTTGTGTTTTGATTTGATGTTCTTGTTCTACCTTTCTGAGAATATATACTTTTTTTGTTTTCATTAATTTTTAGCCTTCTTTTCTAATGTGCACAGATTTCTATGTAGTTTTTCATCATCATTTTTATTCTAAATATTTTCTTCTGTTATAATTTGTCTCATTGGCTATGTCAAGATGTATTTCTTAGTTTCCAATTATATAGGAACTTTCTAATTATCGTTTATTCAAGTTAATTCCTTTGTGGTCATGGAGATTATATGCTGAATGATTTCAGTGTATTTAAATTTTTTAGAATTGCTTTATGATATACTATATTTTTATTTTGATCGATGTGCAGTTGAAAAGTGAATATTCTGCACTTGCTGCAAATGATAGTCCATATGGGTTAATTTGGTCTAGTTAGTTAGCTGTATTGTTGAAATCTTATCTTCAGTGAATTTTTTCTGTTTGTTTAATCAGTATCTGAGAACAGCTTGTTAATATCTCCAGTTATGATTATGTTTTTTGCTATTTCTCCTTTTGATTTGATTTGGAATTTTTTGGTAAGGGAGTAATCGCAAAGTTATGGAAAAGCTTCAAGTGCAATGCAAGGAACTTCTCTTTATCCTTAGTCACTTGATGATAAGTTGTTGACCTGGTGCCCCATCACTTTCATGTAATATATCATCATTTCTTATAAAATGGGCGTTCTCTTACATAACCACAATAAAGCCATGAAAATTAGGAAAATAGTATTGGTGCATTATAGACATTATTAACGTTTCTCCAATTCTCCCAACAATGTCTTTTATAACAAAAGGAAGCAATTCAAAATCATGTGTTGCATTTGGTTATCATGTGTCTTTAATTTCTTTTGGTCTGGAACAGTTCTTCAGTCCTTTCTTAATTTTCATGACCTTGACACTTTTACAGATTACAAGCCAGTTATTTTCTGCATTTTCTCTCAATATGGGTTTTCTGATGTTTGCTTACGATTACTGTCAGGTTAGTTATTTTATCTTATTTTATCTTATATTAATCAGTTATTTTTATTTCATGTTATCTCCTGTACTGGCTTTTCTGATATACTTTTTTCTACCATTCTTATAGTGGTTATTCTAGAGATTATAATATAAGTCCTTGACTTTACAATTTACCTTAAATTAGTACTCTTACCATTTTATGAGCAACAAAGAAACTTACAACAGTTTAACTCCATTTTCCCTCTCCAGCCATTTGTGCATTTGTTGTCACATATTTCTGTTCTACATATGTTATAAATCCCCAGAAGACATTATTATTGTTGCTTTAAATAAACAACATTCTTATTTTCATAATGTATATGCATATATGAAGTGATGGAGTTTGGATGTGTTGTTCCCTCCAAAACTCATGTGGAAATTTGATCTCCAATGTGGCAGTGTTGGAAACTGATTGAGTCATGGGGGCAGATCCCTCATGAATGGATTAATGCTCTCCCTGGGGGAGCGGGGATTAATGAGTGAGTTCTCACTCTATTAGTTCCTGCGAGAGCTCGTTACTAAAAAGACCCTGGCACCTTCTCTCTCTCTCTTGCTTCCTCTCGCCGTGTAATCTGCTTGTACCCGCTGGCTCCCTGCCACTTTCCACCATGAGTAGAAGCAGCCTGAGGCCCGTGCCAGATGCAGCTGTCCCAGAATCGTAAGCCAAATAAACCTCTTTCCTTTATAAATTACCCAGGCTCAGGTATTTCTGTTATAGCAACACAAAACGGACTAAAATATGAAGTTTAAAAAAACATTTAAATGTGAGTATATATACAAGGCTGTATATGTACATATATGTATTTACACACAAACACACACATTCTTTAAGTGTTCTTCATTCTTCCCAACAGTTCTGTACTATGTTGGATCATTTTATTTCAGCCTAAAAATTTTTTCTTCAGTGTTTCCTGAGGTTTGCTGGAGATCTGTTCTCTCAGTTTTTGTTTGTTTTAAAAAACTATATTTCGGTAGTTATACAATTATATTTTTTATCTCAGCACTTTAACGATCCACTGTCTTTGTTGAAAAGTCAAGTGTCATTCTAATTTCTGCTGCTTTGATAATGTGTCTTTTTCTTTCTGACTTTGATTTTAGCAGTTTGTGATGCTACAAGATTTGGGTTTTCTTTGTATTCATTTGTGTGTACTGAATTTATTAACTCGGTGGATTAATGTCTTTCACCTGTTTTGGAGAATTCTTACCCATTAACTCTTAAATGTTTCTCTTCTCCAAGTAATAAATTACACATATATCAGATTAAATGTATGTGCCCCATTTTATGCTGTTGTCTGTTCATTTTAGCCTTTTTCTTTTTTGTTTGGTTATTTTCTATGGATCTTTTTTCAAGTTTACTAATTTGTTTTTCATTGTGTTCATTTGCCACTTAAAACCATTAAATCACTTAATTTCAGATAATATATTTTTCATTCTAAAATATTTATTTCATTCTTTTTTTAAGATTCTAATTTTTTGTTGATATTTTCCATATTTTTATCTATTTCCCCCATCTTTTGCTCTCTTCATATATTAATAATTGTCTTGAAGTTCTGTGCTAACTCAAGTATATGAATCTCCTGTGAATCAGTTTTTCTTGTCTGTTTTCTCTCTCAGTTTCTGGTCACTTTTTTCTGCTTCATAAATTTTATAATTTTTGATTGTGTGCTGGACATTATAAAAAAAGAATCATAGATACTGAGGATATTACTTTCTACCAGAGAGGATATGCCCTTTTCTCTGTTAATGAGATGAAGTGTCTAATCACCTCAATCATTTCAGGAATTTAACTGTTTCAGAGCTGGATTGGAGCTTTAGTTGACTTATTCTACCCATAGTTTGTCCTAATTCATAGTCTCCCTGTGTTTTTGTTTTAAGCCTCACAGATTTTTGATTCTACAATAATTAAATATTGTGAGATATTTAGTTCAGTCTTTCAGAAGTTTTAATTTAGCTCTTTAGACTGTCCACCCTTGCAGCTTTAGAATACGGCAAATGTTGCAAGGGGGAGACCAGCCATGTATTTATTGTGCGCTTTCCCGATGGAAATTCATCCACTCTTAAGATTGCAGTGATTTTGTTGTTTTTCTCACCTAACCCGTTTGTTGGGGGTGGCCCTTCTGACTTTTGTTTGAGTCTTTAATTCCTTAACTTTGTAAGTTCTCTCCCTTGGACATTAGTTATTTAGCCTCCTGACTTATACAGGTTCAAAATCTGGCAAATGTTTTAAGGGGGAGAGCTGATGTATAGACATACATCAGGCCCCTCAACCTAATGGGGCTTGATCTCTTATGGTGCATATGACGATGTATGTTCGGGAGAAAACACCAAGGAATAGATGCCCCAAACAATAAGAAAAGGACCACTGAGGCCTCAGAGGTATAGATCAGCCAGGTGCTATTCATCAAGACAGTTGAAGAATGACTCCTAAGGCCTTTTGGAGATCATAGGGGCCTGCCACTCCCATCACAAGCCCAGAGTGCAAGGGCCTTTAGGACAGAATGATTTCAAAGGAGAGTCTGCTGGCACCAGTGAGACCTCAGAGCTAAATGCCCGGCACTACCGTTAGACTCTGCTTTGCACACTCTGTCACTACACTCTTTGGCCACCCTTGGTGTGGCTTTGGTGGCTCCAGAACTGTGTGTGATGCACCCAACAAAGCTGTGGAGGTGTAACTGCCCCAGAGCACCTCAGAGCCCAAGTAGAAAATCACTGTGGGGCAGGACCACCAAGGAGAGCCCCACCCCACCCCAGGGTAATGCCCAGCAGAGCCATGGGGACAGGGATGCCCCTGAGACACCAGACAGGTAGAGCTACCTGGGCATAATTGTAGCCCCGGAGAACCTCAGGTGTGTAACCCAGGCACATAGCCATTAAGGACTACAGTAGGGGCCAGAGCCATCCAAAGCCATGGGGGTCAGTCCACAGCCCAAGTGGGCCCAGAAGGTGGGACCTCCACCCCAGTGGGCCCAAGGGACAAAGATAATTCTCAAGTTTTAAGGCTTTGGACTTGCTTGGAGCCTATTTCCTCTTTCTTCTTTCCCATCTCTCCCTTTTGAAATAGGAATGTCTATCCTATGCCTGCCCCACCATTGTATTTTGGAAGCATGTAACTTGTTTGATTTCACAGGCTCACAGATGGAGAGGACTTTGCCTTGGGATGAATCATACCGTGAGTCTCATCCCTCTCTGATGAGACTTTAGACTTAGACTTTAAAGTTGATCCTGGAATGAGTTAAGGCTTTTGGGGCTATTGGGCTGGAATGAATGTGTTTTGCATGTAAGAAGGTTGTGAACTTTGGGGGTCTAGGGGCAAAATGCTATGGTCTGAATGTTTGTATCCCTCCAAAATTTGTATTTTGAAACCTAATCCCCAATGTGATGGTATTTGGAGGTGGGGGTCTTTGGGAGTGATTAGGTTATGAAAGTGGAGCCCTCATGAATGGGATTAGTGCCATTGCAAGAGACGCCAGAGAGCTAGCTAGTCCCTTCTGTTATGTGAGGACATGGGAAGAGGGTGCCATCTATGAACTGGAAACCAGGTGCTCACCAGATACTAAATCTGTCAGTGTCCTGATCTTAGAATTCGCAGCCTTCAGAACTGTGAGAAATAAATTTCTGTTGTTTATAAGGCACCCAGTCTGTGGCATTTTGTTATAACATCTTGAATAGGCTGATAGAGTTGTCATGTCTTCTTAGCCTTCTGTGGCCTACGACAGATCCTCATTCCTTCCTTGTTTTCCATGAACTTGGCAGTTTTGAGTAGCACTGGTCAGGTACTTTGTAGGAAGTCCCTCAGTATGGGTTTGGCTGATGTTTTCTCATTAGAATGGAGTGTCAGGTTTTAGAAAAGAATACCACAGAGACGAATTGCCCTTTCACATCATAAGAGGGAATATGTGTTATCCACATGTCCATCACTGGTGATGTTAACCTTGGTCACTTGGATAAGGCAATGTTTGCCAGTTGTCTCCACTGTGAAGTTACAGTTTCCCCCTTTTTATACTAAAATCCAGTCACTGAATTCAGCCCATAGTCAAGGGGAGAGAGAAAGATTAAGCTTCACCCCCTTTGGTGTGAGGTATCTACATTTGTTAAGCAAACTTTGTCTCTTCTACCTAATTATTTACTCCACTCTGTTTTAATGTGAATTCTCTATAGTCTTGATATATAACCACAACCTTGAAAACTTCTGATTTCCTTTTTGAAATATAAACTCCTTGAGGTAAGGCTCTGTATTTTATCTTTGTGCACTCTATGCATTTAGCACAGCCCCCAACATCATAGTGGACATCCAATGATTTTGCAAAAAATATATGAATATATTTTAACTTCAACTGAGAAGTACCATTTCCTCAGCTAAATTATATAATGGCATCCTAAATTAAAATTAAAAGTAGGTTTTTAAATAAATAGAAGTAAATACATGCATGGTCACATTGTAATAAGTCACATTTCTAACAAAATGAAGTGTACCATGGAAATAACATTTGAGATTGATGTGTCTACAAAATACTCTTTGTGGCTACTTAAGTATTCCTTGAAACCACTTTTGGAAAGAGATTTTGGTTTTTGAAAGGCCAAGGATATGACGTGCCATATCCTTTCTCTTTTTTGTTCAGATCACCAAAAGAGTTTAAGACCGCATTTTCTGGAAAATTGTCATCTGATGCAGTCACTCAGATAACAACAGAAAGTCCAGAAAAGACCATGTTTTCATCTGAGATTTTTATTAATGCCGAAGATCGTGGACGTGAAATGTTAGAGCCCAGTACCCAGAAGCTACACAAAGTTCCTGTTAAGTTTGCTTCATCATCTTCTGTCCAACAGATTTCTTCTTCTCGTGGTAGAGATGGTAAGAGAATGTGATTGCATTTTAGGTCATTATACCAACTTCTACATGCAGTCATTTTAGAAATTTGTGATTGTGTCTTTCTAGTCAGAAAACCTAATTTTAATTTAGAATTAGGATCCACATAATTATACCTGTCTTTTACTTACATAGTCATAAAGAGAATACGATTTATTATATTTTTATTTTAATTTC
Source organism: Galeopterus variegatus (assembly GCF_000696425.1). Lineage (NCBI taxonomy): Eukaryota > Metazoa > Chordata > Mammalia > Dermoptera > Cynocephalidae > Galeopterus > Galeopterus variegatus. Next base: position 388,348 of record NW_007726775.1, read on the forward strand.
TAGTGGAGATAACAACATGTGTAGCTCATGCCGCTTTTGGGTGACTTATTTTTGTGTCATATTTGCAATAAGAATGCAAGGAACAACTTAAAAATAATCGAGGTCTCGGGCCGGCCTGGTGGCGCACTCGGTAGAGTGCGGCGCTCCCGCCGAGGGTTCGGATCCCATATTGAGACTGGTCCGCTCACTGGCTGAGCGCGGTGCGGGCGCTACACTGAGGGTTGTGATCCCGTTGCCGGTCGCGGTACGGGTGTGACACCAAGGGTTGCGATCCCGTTACCGGTCACGAAAAAAGACAAAAAGGAAAAAAAAATAATCGAGGTCTGCATTTAGGTGGGCATATAAATTATTGGCATCTTATAGTAATATCACATATTATAATAAATAGATGTGAAAACATATAGTAGTGCAAAAACAATAGCAGTTTATTTCTTGCTTGTGAAATAATTACCAGGGACCCAGGTTGACTGCTTTCCCTGCTGTTTTTAAAATGTGGAACCCAAGATTATCTTGGATTTACCATCACAGTGAACTGGAGGGAACAAAGAACATGAAGGAGAGAGCATATAGGAGGTTTTTATAGGCCAAGTCTGGAAGTGACCTAAATCACTTTCCGTTGGCTAGGAATATGAGGATACTTCAAAAAGTTCATGGAAAAATAAAAGATAATACAAATCTTTCCATGAACTGTTTGAAGTACTGTGTATAGTTTAGCTGTGTTGTCCAAGATGAACAAACAGATTTTGTTGAACAGCTAGCAGTCTCTACCATAAGGTCTACATTTAGAGTGTTTATATGCTGTAGTTTCACTGCTATTTTGATAGTGCTTATGCCATATAACATTCAGAATTTGGGTAAATTGTTAATTATTTTCTTTTTCAGGCAAATAAGAAAAATTAACAACTAAGTTAATTTCCCATATGAATGTGGCAACTTTACTAATTTTTAAATATTTAATATTTTGCACAAATCTACTCAAAACGTATTTTAAGTTTCCTACTTAGGCAAAAAACTTATCTATCTGCAGATGTAGATGAGATATGCCTAATTGTAAAGAAAATTGCTTGGTTCAGCATCTAAACTGCATTGAATGCTTATTTATAAAAATGTAAATAAGTACATTTATGTATTAAGATGGTTATAATTCTTGAACATTTTTATTGTGAAATAAAAGCATGACATATATATATATATATATATATATTTTAAAATTAATTATCCCAGTGGATACCTTTATGTGTCAGTTACCTATTGCCACAGTGATACTATATAACAAACAACTTGAAAAATCTCAGCGGTTTATAATAACAAACATTTGTCTTGCTCACAGGTGTGAGGGTCAATTGAAGTTTGGCTGGGTTTGACTCTAGGCTGCAGAAATGGTATGGGTTTCTTCTAAATGCTTCTTTCTGAGACCTAGGCTAATGAGACAATAGCTGTCCTGGGGTGTGTTCTCATGGTGGCTGAAACACACGAGGTGAAACCCAGCTGTAAAAGTGTATTTTAAACCTCTACTAACATCATATGGATCAACCTATACAGGCCATCATCTACGGTTTTTATAAACTTTCATTAAAGGGTTGATATTATTTGGTTTACAAATACAGTAATATTTTTAATACTGTCAGTCAAAAGTAAAATTTTTTGAGGGTTTTTTTTGGGGGGGGGTATGAAAACATTTTAAAATATGAAGTATAGTATATTAAACACATGACTATTTACCCACTACTCTGAATTAACAAGTTCAGAGTAATGTGCTATATATGCTTATATTTGGTTCTATATTCAGTTTTTTGAGGAAAAAAATTTTATAGTTGAACTTTCTTCTTTACTCCTCTCTAGTCCTTTTTTCTTTCCTGGAAGCAACCATTATTTGCTATGTATTCACTTCTTCCCCCATAGGGAGACAGTACAAAGTAGCCTTAAGACTGCTGCATCCAAACACAAAGTTGTGGAGAAATTCAAAAAGCCACTTATCTGTCTCTAAATTCTTTGTCTGCAGTTAAGAGCCATTCCTGCTCTGGGTCCACTGTAATTCTGCCCAATTGCTGTTATTAATTTTATGCAAATTGTGAACTAATTGGTAAATTTAACCATCACTGTAAAGCTTTCTATACACTGATGGTACAAAGAAAATTAATAAATCAGAATTCTGACAATCATGACCGTAGCAGTGACCAAATAGAAGTGAAGGCTACAGGCTTTTTCTTCTCTTTGTTTTTTTGTTTTTTTTTTGTTTTTTTTTTTGCCTGATGGAGTGGGACATATATTCCCAAGTTATCTGAGATTTTACTAGGCCTAAGTGTATAAAGTTAAGGTCATTTTTGTTCATTTCTGTCACCAAGTATGGTAAAGTGGTTCCGTAGGTGTTAGTCATACTCTTAAAGACTTCTTTTTTTTAAGGTAGCTTATTTCTTCTTCATAGTTATAGGTTTAATCAAGTCAGTCATAGATTTAATCAATACTATGCATGCTAATCCATATATTACTTTAGTGATATAAAAAATGTAAAATGGCTAGATGGCTCCTGTCCCCTGTAGAAGTGTCCCTCTCTTATTTCCAAGATCTTTCGTGTAACAAAGATCAGAGTTACAAAGATTGAAAGCAAAAGATTCTAAAAAGGTTTCTAACTTTGTTCCGAAATGCACGCCTTCTGTCTGGTACTTGGGATAAGCAAGCATATACAGTGCAGAGTGTATTTCATATTCTTTAAGATAGCATTCCAGCCTCAGAAAGTAGTGCCCTATAGCTTGTGCCATAACAGTTATCAGTAAATTGCTCACTCACTTTGTTAGGGTTAGCATAATTGTGGGTGATAAGGCATGTGATGAGAACAGTGAATCCCTTTAGGCATCAGTCTTTTGTATTATTTCATTCACTACAAAGTGAGTTCCTTTGTTGGAAGCAGGGTATTAACAATATGGAATTTATTGCTAAACTAAGTCATCCAACTGAGGGAACTGTCAAGGATGGTAACACAATTCTGTAATATAAAGATTATTATTGTGTTCAGAATGAAGGATGCCTTATTCTATTCCAGGATTATTAGAATCTGGCTAGAGCATTTTGATTCTTATGAAATAGACGTGGGCAACTAGAAGTCCATCTAGAAGTGGTGATAGGATGTGAGAGAAAGCCATGGTCTGTAAGGATAAATTGAAGGAGTTGGAAGTTATTCCTATGAGTAGTACAATCCCATAACATACTCAGAAATAACCTAAACAAAAATTTTATCTGACTAATGCAGGCAATACGAATTCTTTGTGTAGAAATAGAATAGTTGACTAAATAAAGAGAAGGGTATGTTTCTGGATGGGAAGGCCAAATTATGTTTATACTCCAACATAATTCTGCTCAAAATTCTAATGGAATTGCTCTTTTGGACTTCATTAATTGATCTGAAAATTCATCCAGAAGAATAACAAAGAAAATTTGGAAGAAAGAAGAGTAACTAGTTTTCTCTTATTTTCCACAATAGAAAAAAATAGGGATTAAATAATGTGTTATTAAAATAAATTTGTTACTTGAGGGAGAAGGGGAATGGTAGAACTTGGCACTTTACCTCTAAACATACAAAAATTATTGTTTGATGACTTTATATTTTTAAATTTATTTAAATTTTCACAATAACTTTAAGAGGTAGATATTATCAAGCCCATTTTGTAGGTGAGGCAAAAGAAAAGAGTAATTTGTTCAAGATCACATAGATAATAAGTGGGACTCCCAGTGGATTTAAAATTAGTTGACTCATTGTCTACTGAGTATGTGTTAGGGTATAGGATAAACTATTTTTGTCATAGAAGCTCCAAACTACAGGTAGGTGGTCTAGAGCAGGAAGCTGTGCCCCATGTGTGGTGACTCTGGCATCTTTTCAGTGCGACTTCGATCTCTGAGTCCAGGGTAGCTGCTACAGCTATCATAATCTGCAGTACCTAGGAAGTGGGGGGCTTTAATGAGATGCCCTTACATGGAATACCTGGAAGTTTCATATATTCTCACACTCATCTTATGGTCCCAAATTTAGTTGTATGTTCATATGTGGCTATAAAGGAGATTAGAAAATATGAGGGAACTTCAAAAGGTTCATGGGAGGATTGGTATTATCTTTTAATTCAAATTTTCCATGAACTTTTAAAAGTCCGCTCAGATAGTGTAAATAAGAAAAGAGGGAGGAAGAATGGATATGATGGGACATTTCCCAGTTTCTGCCCGCCATTAAAGAAAAACAGGTATATAGAAAAAAGTTCAGCCTCTTTAATAATTCAGTGAGGGCCGCTCAGATAGTGTAAATAAGAAAAGAGGGAGGAAGAATGGATATGATGGGACATTTCCCAGTTTCTGCCTGCCATTAAAGAAAAACAGGTATATAGAAAAAAGTTCAGCCTCTTTAATAATTCAGTGAGGGCAGATTTAAACAATTAGATTCCATTTACCTGTTAGCAAAGAATAATTTCTTTATGATTGTACATGTGCTGTTGGACATGTACAGACACTTTAGAAAGCAATTTAGAAGTTAGTAATTTTTTTTAAACTTGATAAATGGTACAATTTTTCACTCTGTAATCAGAGAAGTTACCTGAGATGGGGAGCAGAGGAAAACAGTATGGTATAAACAGGAAAATCATATTCACAGAATTGTTTATAATTGAAAAATTTAATTCAACCTAAATTTTCAGCATTAGGAAAATGGTTAAATATGTGTAATCTATGGAAAATTGAATGTGAATAGGAAATAAATTGAATGTTTTTATTATTAATGTCAAGTAGAAAAGCTCGATTGGTATGTTAATTGTTTACTGCATATCTCCTTCCTCTAGAATTCCAGTTCCTCTTGAAGGCAGAGATACATTTTTGTTTAGTTCACTCATATATTTCAGGAATCTTGAACACATTGCTTGGCACATGTAAGTCACTCAGTGTTTGTTCAATGAATTAATAAGTGTTTTCTTATTAAATGTTCTGATCTTTACCTCCTTAGCCCAGCCTTTACTGTTGCCATATAAGCCTTCTCGTAGTACGAAGATGTACTATGTTCCACAATTAAGAAAAATTCCTTCATCTCCGGATTCCAAATCAGACACCACCATTGAAAGCTCACATTCAGGTATTATGCAGAAATTTTCCAAAATTCTATTTGTGTGTTGGCTGATAATTCTGTAATGACAAATGAAAGTCCAGTGCTCTTTAATCTTTCAGTGAGATATGGAGCTTTTTATGCCTTGATCTCTGGTTCAGATAGGTGAGTTATTTGATCAGATACATATACACATAAGTGTTTAATAAATATTTGATGAAAAACATTGCATGGACAATTGTTTGGATTAGTGGACTCAATCTAGGGCAAAGGTATCCACGCTTTCTCTGTTTACAGTACCCTTAGTGTTTTGTTGATTTTTTTCTTTTTTCCTTCTCAGCCTTATGTGTGAGGAGTCTTCAAAAAGTTCATGGAAAATTCATATTATAAAAAAATCTATTCAGATGGCTGGCCAGCTAGCTTACTTGGTTAGAGCTGGTGCTGGTAACATGAAGGTGAAGGATTCGGATCCCCCATGCTGGCCAGCTGCCAAAGGAAAAAAAAAACAACAACTGTGGATTGCAAAATTTTTTTGCACCAAAATAAACTCATACCTATTTGTTATAACATATCTGAACAGGATCTAGTTTGAGGCACTAAGGAAGGATAAGACATCAGTTCAAAAAGAACCCCTATCAGAGCAACATGAATTCTGCTAAAATTGAAGTAAGAACAAACATTGAAGTTGTGGTAAAGCTTGGGTGGAAGAATAGAGACATCATTGATGTTTTACGAAAAGTTTATGGGGACAATGCCCCGAAGAAAGCAGTTTACAAATGGGTAACTCGTTTAAGGAAAGGAAGAGACGATGAAGCCTACAGCAGCAGACCACCCATATCCATTTGCGAGGAAATACTTAATCTTGGAAAACTTAATTGAAGAGAACTGAGGATTAACAGCAGAAACAATAGCCAACACTGCAGACATCTCAATTGGTTCAGTTTACACAGTTCTGACTGAAAAGTACTGTTGAGAAATAGTTTATATTTTTTACTTTCATTTTTTAATTTCAGTTTTTCACGAACTTTTTGAAGGCCATTTTTATAACATATAAATACAAAGTGTTTTTTCAAACAGCTTCTAAGGTATAAGGACATAAGTACTTACTGTTTTTTTTTTTTTTTTTAAAAAGATGACCGGTAAGGGGATCTCAATCCATGGCTTGGTGTTGTCAGCACCACGCTCAGCCAGTGAGCAAACCGGCCATCCCTATATAGGATCCAAACCCGTGGCCTTGGTGTTATCAGCACCGCACTCTACCAAGTGAGCCACGGGCCGGCCCTAGTACTTACTGTTTTGATCTAACAACTTAGTAAAGAAAACTATCAGTTATTTCCTTTTGGTTTGAAAAAAATATTTGTTTAGAAGTAACCATGATTACTTATTAATGAGATATGTGCAGCAATTGGACACTGTATAACTTCTCAGACTGTGAGAAGAGATTGGACACAGCCACTCTCATTTCTTGCTTTTTGTTACATTAACTGCCAAAAATCTACTTTGCAAAGACTCAACAGCCTTAAAAGGAACATAGCACTATCTGATGTTGACACTTTGAACAACCTTATGCTAGTAGCTTATTGACAACACCAGATATCAGATATCTAATGTTGTTTCCCTAGAATTTTAAAATATCCTGCAGCATCCCTGTGAGTTCACTGCAGGGCAACTGCAGTCTTAGGAAATGAATAGCACCCCATGGAGGAACTCAGTAAATATTTCCTATGGGGATTTTCAGGTAAGGGTACTGAGCTGATGTAGTGCTAGATTTTAATTGATGAGACAGTATGCTGAGTGGTACACAGGAGGTGACTTGGTTCACTTTAGGCAAACTGTTTTCTTCATAATTTGTCCATAATCATCTTTATATGTGTAGAAATTTCAAAGAAAGGAGAAGTTGTCTCTTGTCTTCGGCAGAAATGAAGAAATTTTCTCTCCCTGCAAGTGTCTGATTTTTAAAACATATTTAATGGCTATCCGAAATAAAACAGCTCACTTAATTGATTGTAGATTGGAAAATCTTTGATCCCTTTTATTCCTAGTTTAGAAGGCAGAATGTCTGTAGACAGTTTAAATCTGGTCATGGGTTCCAGTTCTTTTTGAGGCCTCTAGTGTCCTGTTATCCATTCACATCCCTCACACTTCCATCTAGTTGGAGACATTAACTTAGAGAAAGATTGGACAGTCATGGGTAGTGGGAGGAGAAAATGACTCAGGGGTGTGGTTGTACATTGTATCCTGAGAAACGTTATCCCTGTAAAGATAATACTGAATGCATCAGTAAGACAAAAAGGGATTAGTAGCTATTACATACTTGAGTTTGTGGTTTTCATGGTCACCATCTCTTCTGAGAGTGAAGAAGTTTGGAATAGAAAACAATCCTTTCTTAGACCAGTAAAACTACACTAGATGAAAGGCTAAGGATTTATATAATAGCCATTGTCTATCAATATGTTTTACGTCTATAGATATGAGAGGATCCAATTAGAGTTTAGGGCCAAGAGCAAGTCATATACTATTGTTAGCAAACAATGGGGCCAAATAAATTGCCCCTCAATTGAGAATGAATAAGTAATCTTTAAAAAAAAATGCAAACAAAATACACAGGGCAAAGGAAGCAACCTCTCTAAGATGTTAGAAATTTACTTGTTAGGCCCATTTACATTCTTAAGTAGCATACAAGAATCTATTTGTATTGCACAAGGAGCTCTGTGAAGATATGTCTTTTTTTTTGTAAGCCTTTTTGTGCTTCACACTGACACTCGTTATAGACATTCAAATACTTATATATTAATAATCACTGTCAATAGGAGCAAAAAGCCATAGAGAGAGAACTGGCTGATATTTTTAAAGGGGGTGGTGGTGGTGATGGTGGTGGTGGGAGTTATAGCAGCAAAAAATGGTGGAGTAAGGACCTCCAAAAATTTATCCCTCCATAAAAGCAACAAAAAAGACTGAAAAACTGTTCAGAAAACTTTTTCAAAACTATCAGTAAGAACAGGAAGCCTTGGCATTTTAACTTGCCCTAGTTCCATCCCCAGCACCCCAGGTCAGTAATAGCCTTGAAAAATAACAGCTCTTTCCCGGGACTGCAAAACAGAGCTGGACCTCTTTCTAAACTTTATTCCCAAAGAGTTGTCAATATTTGTTTGACCTGTCTGGTGGTTCCATGGAAGACTCCACTTAAGAGGCTTGTCTTTACTTGACCTGACTGGGAGGTGTCCAGTACTAAAAGCCTCTGCGGACTAAGCGGGGAAGATATTTGTCCAAAACATTTACAGGCAAGTATTTTTATGTCACGGTGTCTGAGGCAAAGGCTAACAGTTGGAGCAAACAAAATATTAACCAAAAAGTTTAGAAGGAAAACCTGAGGATGAGATGTCCATAGATGCTTTGAAAAGCTTTAATGTATTTCTGGGACTCTAGGAGACCACACACATGCATAGGCTAATTTTTTCAAAAGTGTTTCTCAATTCGTGTCTATATTTGCATTAATTGTATCACTTTCCCATTTTTCTGTAGGATCCAATGATGCTATTGCTCCAGACTTCCCCACTCAGGTGTTAGGCACAAGAGATGATAACCTCCCAGCCACTGTTAACATTAAACATAAAGAAGGGATCTACAGTAAGAGGGCAGTGACTAAGGCATCCTTGGCAAAGAGGAAAAAACCCTTTCAAAAAGACAACACAGGTAAGTGGACTGGCTTTGTGTATCTTGTGGCTTTCTTCCCCCCGCTTTTCATGGTAAATGAGAAAAATTTTCTAGTCTTTATCCTTTTTCTACTTTGTTATGCAAACTTTTCTCCTTGCTATTATATTAGGCATTAAAAAAGGGTGAAATATCTATAAAATCCTTTAAAATGCTTCAGAGATTTTTGAAAACTCTAAACTTTATTTTCACCATGTGAAATAAAATATAATGCACCTTGCTTTTTTGCTTTTTAAAAAAATGTTTATTTTTGGCAGCTGGCCAGAGCAGGGATTGAACCCTGGACTTGGCGTTATCAGCACCACACTCTAACCAACTGAGCTAACCAGCCAGTCCCTTGATGCAACTTTTGAAATGAAATAATACCCAATTGAGTATGCTTTAAAGACTAAAATCCATAGATAAACTTAATTAAATTGTCTCATGGATTTATCTCTGCCAGATGTTGCAAACTCACATCTAATAGCCTATAATCTGCAGGGAGATATGTGGCTAACAGGATGTTTTAACATTTTTTTTTTTTTTTTAATTTTGCTGCTAACGTTTAAAAATGAGATTTTGGCTTCCCTTGAAAAGTCAGGCTATGTTCAGCGTACATTCCTCAATGGAAATAGTTAGCTGCAGCTGAGTGTGGCTGTCCCCTGCAAACAGGACATCCGTTCTCCTGTGTGCTTCAGTCCCTACAGCTGTCAGGCCCAGTCTGATTCATTCATTCACCTTATTTGGTCACTATGGGCTTTGAGTTTTCAACCTTATCCCTAGATACAGGCCTCTCTGTTTTATAAATGCTTTTAATCTTCAGGGATCCACTTGTTTTTTTCCTTCTGTATCACTGACATTGTACTTCTTTTGTTGATATATAATCACATTTATTAAATGAAAACTCCAGTGGCCACTGAAAATTCTATAGATGTAATTGCCTTTGTTTGTTACATTTACATTTTTCATTGCTATACATAGCTATTAGCCAAAGAGGTGCTACAAATCCCAGGGCAGCTTTCAAACCATAGGGTGGCTCTGTGTTCTAGTTCTGGCATAGTGTTCATGACTTCATGTGATGGCATCAGTGCCTTTGTGAGGAAAATGGATGAAAGTTTCCTTACTAAAGCACACAGATTTATTCTTTAAGGTAATTTTTGTTGTACTGCAAAGCATGTTGAAGTCTATTTATAAATGTCTTTTGAAATAACAGAAAAGAAGCATATGTGCCATGTAATATTGAGGAAGCCAAGTAAATAAAAAGGAGAAATATTTTTACAAAATATAGTTCATAAATGAAAACCCTTATGCACTAGGGAATCCCTTATCTGTTTGCCATTACCTATATGCTAATGGCAATTTGGTCAACACAGATAACCCTAAGATTTCACTGTCAGATATTTCAGGAGGAGGTAGATATGGAAAAATTGGCAAGGAACAAAGTGATAGACAAAGTGAACTCTATCAGAAATCTGCACAAAGAACTCACCAAGCTATACTTCACCCTTAGGCTTCATTTGGTAAGGATGGTATGTTTGAAATAAAGTCAGTCTTTGTTATCTGAAGACTACCAGAACTTCTCACTTGTTAATCTATTCCTAGACTTCACATCCAAAGGAAAGGCCTTCCTGGTTCAATCCTTTGTAGTTATTTCACGTTGGGGGAAACGCTCACCTTAGAATAGTAAAGAAAAGATAGAGGGGAGAATACCTGCCTGGGAAAATTGAACAGTGACCTATATAATAGCTGAGTGGGCCCATAAAATCTGATGTCAGAAATACAAATCTCAGTGGAAGGGTTGGAATATAAAAGTCAGAAAATCTCTTGGAAAATAGAACATAAATATAAAGGAAAAGAAAGACAAGACTTAAAAAATTCAAGATTGTTTCAAAAGGTTCAACATACACAAAAACAGGTGTTCCATAAAGATAATAGAAAAGAAGGAATCAAAGGACTAGTATAGGAATAAATCCTAGAACTAAAGGATATGAGTTTCCATATTAAAAAGGACTATCATGTACATAAAAATACACACCAAGGCATATGATGTTGAAATTTCAAAACACCGGTTAGGTAAAAGATTCTAATAGCTTCCAAACAGAAAACATAGGTCCCATATGAAGAAATGAAAATAAGAGTGATATCAAACTTTGAAAACAATGTATGGAGCTGGACACCAAAGGAGTTAATGACTTAGAATTCTGGGGGAAGATTATTTCACCAAAACATGAGAGTCGACATATTTTTTTAAAAAAGAGGAAAACATGGGATTGAGGAAGTGAGGGGCCAACACAGGAGAGAGAGGAAAGGAATTCCCATTGTGGCAGTGGTACAGAAGACCTAGAACCAGTTCAGACGGAGTACTACAAGAAAAAGTCAAATTGGTGGAATACGTTATGTGGTTGATTGCATTTAGAGGACATTTTCTGTTCTTTTACAACTATAAAGATGAAGTAGGGATTGGTACACAGAAACTTAGAAAATGCAAAAACAAGGCAATTTTAAAACTCTTCAGGAAAAGCAGGAATTTGTAAAAGGAAATAAATGTAATTACACTGTACTAGCTGGCTTAGCTGTGAGTAATAATTATAAAACACAATCTCATGTAGACAGTGAAAATTGATTTAGTCACTATGATGACTATTTACATGATATATAAACATAAACATTAGTATAGGGCTAAAACTTCAGAAGATGGGTGAAGGGATATATGTATGGTAAGAGGGTGTTTTAAAAGAGGTAAATCCATATTGATCATAGTAGGAAATCAATAGATAATTTCTGGAACTAAAAAGGATATGTCAATATAAATCAGGTTATTTTATTTATTTATTTTTTTAAGTAACCACAAACTATTTATTTTCATACATAACCAGAATGCTTAAAACATTTCATAACAACATTATGCACAAGTTTATTAAAACTATAAATAAATGATGGAATATAAAATATTTGGTAAGTTACGAGGATGAAATTATGGGTAAAACTACTTAATTTCTTCTAATCGTATTTTAAGTGTGTATATTATAAATGGTTTTTTGGGATTTTTTTGTGTGTTTTTCCCATTATTAAATAATTTATTGACTTTGGGGATTGTTTCATTACATTGCCTTTTGTAAAGTCAAATGCAATTTTAAAAAATTGGTTATGAATATTCATGAGATACAAAGCTGATTGTCACCACTCGTGCACTAGATATGATGGCCAGATCCATACTTGCAGCATGCCCTTTACCACAAATTGCGATTATATACTGTGTCCCCCACCCCAATTATCCCCAACCTCCCTCCCCATCCCCCCTTCCCCCACTCTACTTTGTATCCCTAAGTATTAAAGCATGTTATTTGGAAATAAGGATATTGATACTAGAAGTGGCCGTAGGAGTTGAAAATGGTGGCCTTTAGAAACCAGGGATCTGCGATGGGGTGGGATGAGGAACTGCTGACTTTTGTTATAAGCTTCATGAAATTATTTGACTTTCAAAACATTGTACAAATACTAACCAGAGAAAAGCTAGTGAGCAATGTTAATATCAACAAGATAGAATTCCTGGCCAAGAAACATTTAGTTAAGGCAGTTTACTCACAATAGTAAAAGGATCAAATACACCAGGAAGATAAAATTATGAGCTTATTCACATATTCTCAAACTTATATTTAGGAAAAATAACAGGAATGTATAGGTAAATTCAACAATACATATCAGAAACTGAGAGATCAGGAAAAAAAATAGAGGGAGGATTTGAAAATAGAATTTAAAAGTTTGATTTATAATAGAGAATTTTGCATTTTTAAAAGAATACATGGAATACTTAGAAAAATTGATGAAATTATTGGCTTCAAAGTATTGATGTTCAGACAGACCAGCTTCTTTGACTGCAGTGTAGCTAAATTAGAACTCAACAATGAAAATATGTATTAACAAATCAGAACAAAAACCTGTCTGTAATGGGTTGAATAGTGTTCCCCCAAAATTCATTTTTACCCAAGTCTTCAGAATGTGGCCTTATTTGGAAAAAGGGTCTTTGCAGATGTAATCAGTTAAGGATCTCAAGATTAAATTATCCTGGATTTAGGGTTGACCCTAAATCCAATGACTGGAACTCTAACAAAAGGAGTAGGGAAGATCATGTAAGAACAGAAGCAGAAGTTGTAGTTATGGGGCCGGCCTGGTGGCGCACTGCTACAGTGCGCCGCTCGGGAAGCGCGGCGGCGCTCCCGACGAGGGTTCGGATCCCACATGCAGACCGGCCGCTCACTGGCTGAGTGAGGGGCGGGGGCAACACCGAGGGTTGCGATCCTGTTGCCGGTCCTGGTCCGCTACGGGCGCGACACTGAGGGTTGCGATCCGTTGCCGGTCACGAAAAAAAGACAAAAAAAAAAAAAAAGAAGTTTTAGTTATGCTGCCACAAGCCAGGAATGGCAAGGGGCCATTAGAAGCTGAAAGAGACAAGGAAGTATTCTCCTCTATACACTTCTTAGGGAGTGTGGCGCAGCTGATACCTTGATTTCAGACTTCTAGCCTCCAGATCTGTAAGAAATTTAATTTCTTTTGTTTTAAGCCACTCAGTTTGCAGTAATTTGTTACAGCAGCCCTAGGTACTATTCATCTATTTGAAAATTTTAAAATGTAATTCTAAGTAACTCAGAAGTTAAAGAGAATTATAATAGAAATTACAGTGTATTTAGAGCTGAATAATAATAAAATTCTGATATAAAAAATTATGGAAGATAGCCAAAGTGATATTTAGGGGTAATGTTACACACTTAAAGACAAATATTTAAAAATAAGAAAAATTCATTCAAAATCTCAGCAGGTATTTTTTCCCCAGAAGTTAGCAAGGTTATCCTAAAATTGATAATACAGAATGCCAACTATAGCCAAGGCAAACTTGAAAAAGAACAAATCTAGAGGATTTATACTACAAAATATTAAAACTTATTATAATGCTGTAGTAATTAAGACAGGGTAATACTAGCACAGGGATAAACAAACTGACCATAGAGCAGAATATTCCAGAAACAAATTCACACATATATGGATACCTGATTTATGTTAAAGGTACCTCTCAATACAATGGGAAAAGGATGTTTTTTCTTTTGTAAAATGGTACTGGAAGTTGATTATTCATATCAGAAAAAAAAAGAACATTGACCCCCTTCCTCACATTATAAACAAAAATCAATTCCAAATGGATTGTAGATCAAAATTAAAAAGGCATAGATAGTCAGATAAATCTTCTAAGGGAAAATGGAGAAGTATGTCTTCTTAATCTTAGGACAGGAAAAGATGCCCCCCAAGCCCCCCACCCCCCAGAAAAAACAACCACTATAAAGGAAAATATTGAGAAATATGGCACATTAAAGTAAGAAATTGTATAAATTATAAACACCAAATAAGAGAGTAAAAGGCAGGCTACAGAGTGGGGAAGATATTTGTGATACGTAAGTCACAATACTGTGTTAATAAGAATGTGGAACAAGCAGACTCATTCACTGCTGGTGAGAGTGTAAATTGGTATAATGACTTTGGAAAGCAGTTTGACATTATCTACTAAGTTACACAAAAGCGTAACCTATGACCTAACAGTTCTGCTCCTAACTGTATACTCAACAGAAAGGGATGCACACAAGCACCAAGAAACATATACACAAATATTCTTCACAGCAATATTTGTAATAGCTCCAAACTGGAAACTACCCAGATGCCCAGTATTTATCTAGCAGAATGGATAAATTGTGACCTTCTAACATTATTGAATACTAATAAGCAAATGAGAATGAGTGAGGGATAAATATTTGTAACAACACTTAATGAATCTTGCAAACAGTGTGAGAAAGGAAAGCAAATCACAGTAGAGAATGTGCATAAAGTTCAGAAATATTCAAAACTAGTCTGTCATATTTAAAATCAGGTGTTACCCTCAGCACAGGGGAAATGGGAAGGAAGAATAACACAGGCGTGTAGTCAGTCTTCTAGCCAGATATTATTTCTGACCTGGGTAAGGTTATACACGTTTGCTTTTTGATAATTCACTGAGCTCTACATTTGTGAATTTTTCTACACGTTGTCTACTACACAATAAAAAAGGTCTTTTAAAAAGTTAATTAAAAAAAAGCTACTTAGAAATTAATCTTAAAAGTACATGCAAGACTATTGAAGAGAAAATTACAAAACTACGTTGAGGGCCGGCCCGGTGGTGCACTGCTGTGGTGCGCCGCTTGGGAAGCGCGGCGGCGCTCCTGCCGAGGGTTCGGATCCCACATACAGACCGGTTCCCGCTCACTGGCTGAGCGAGGCGCGGGAGCAATGCCGAGGGTTGCGATCCGTTGCCGGACACAGAAAAAGACAAAAAGGAAAAAAAAAAAAAAACTACATTGAAATATATTAAGGAAGAACTAAATAATAATTGGAGAATTATATAATTATAATAATAAATTAAAGATGTCAGTTCGCAGTAAATTAATTTCTAAATTCAATGCATTGCTACTCAAAACACCAGTAGGAACTTGACAGGCTGATTCTAAAATTCTTATGGAAAAATCAAAAAGCAGATTTAAAGAATAAGGTAAGGGAACTTGCCACGCTAGACATCATGACTCAATATATATATAACTTATTTAAGACAGTATTTGCAAAGAAATAAACAGAAAGAAAAATGAAATAGAATGGTGACCCAGAAACACAATTTAGAAACAATATATACAGAGATGGCAAAACAATCCATGGAGGAACAATGAATATTAACTATTCAATAGTTTTTGAACCACTGATTATGTATGTAGGAAAAAATAAAATCAGGTATACCCCTACTGCACACTAAACAAAAATGTATTCCAGCCATATTAAGTGTAAAAAGGAAAACTAAACTTTAGAATTTAGACAGTCTATCCTTGTGACCTTGGGAAATTAAGGATTTCTTACATAAGACATACAAAGCATGGACCCTAAGGGAAAAATAAAATAAATGTGGCATTATTAAAAGAAAAATTTTATGAATAAAAGACATCATAAACAATTGAAAGACAAGACGTAAGAGGCCGGCCCATGGCTCACTTGGAGAGTGTGGTGCTGACAACACCAAGTCAAGGGTTAAGATCCCCTTACTGGTCAAATTAAAAAACAAAAACAAAAACAGGATAAGACAGACTGAGAGAAGATATTTTTTTTTTTTTTTTTTTTTTGTCTTTTTTCATGTCTGGCAACGGATCGCAACCCTCAGTGTCGTGCCCGTACCGGACCGGGACCAGCAACGGGATCGCAACCCTCGGTGCTGCGCCCGCACCTCGCTCAGCCAGTGAGCGGGAACTGGTCTGTATGTGGGATCCGAACCCTCGACGGGAGCGCCGCCGCGCTCCCAAGCAGCGCACTGTAGCAGTGCACCACCGGGCTGGCCCCGAGAAGATATTTACAACTCACACAACCCACAAAGAAATTTTACAGGAATATTTATTGCAGTGCGTTTCAATATAAAAAAATTGGAAATAGCCTTAAGTTGATCATCAGGTGAATTGGTATAATAATATGATAGAATACAACATAACACTGAGAATCAGTTAATTAGAGTCACATATATATGTGACTAAATCTTAAAGTCATAATATTGAGTTAAAAAGGCATGTTGCTTCAAGGTATATATAGTATTGTGCCCTTTATATAACATTTATATAATATAAATAAAACAGTACTGTACATTGTTGATTAATATATACAATGTAGTAAAGACTTCAAAAACATTCGTGAGATTGATAAACTCTAAATTCAGTATTAAGGTTGCTTATCGAGGAGTGAGAATGGCATCATTGAGACTTCACACAGGAAATCATTATATCTTTATTGTTTTATTTAAGCTCTGTGGTAGATATCTTGGTGTTTATTATGTTACTTATACTTTTGGTATGCCTGAAATATTTCATTAACATTTAAAAAATTTTTTAAATGATCTAAAAATTTCAGAACACATTTAGATCAAAGAGATTAGGAGGATTGGAGTAGTAGAAATAAGGAAAATTAATGAGTTTTTAAAAAAGTGGTAGCATGATAAACAAAACCAAGACTTGGTTGTGATTTTTAGTAATCTCTGTTGGCTTTTTTATTTCTTTGTTGAAAAATATTCATACTTAGAGATAAGAAATGAAATACAGTGAAGAAAAACAGAAGGAAAGAAAAATAGAAAGTATTACATAAGTTTAAAAGGATAACAACTGCATGCGTTTTTTTAGATTATCTGAGAATGCTATATAGAAAAATCTAGATAAGTGCTTTTCTTGGATAGTATGACATACCAAAATTGGCTTCATAAGTGATAAAAACTTTGAATAGAATAGACAAAAGAATTTTAAAGCTTCATTCAAATTTACTTTTTTACTTTGAAACACATACTGATATATACATTTTTATTTACTGTTGCATGTAACCATCAAAGAACTGATTTTATTTAAAGTATTTTTATTTAGATAAAGTTTTATTTAAATTGTGGTACACAGAAGAATATGGAAAGCTTTTCAATTCATGTCACAGTTTTTACATAGTAGACCCTGAGGTGCTTTTTTCCTAATTTATAAAAAGGTTGTGTGTGTGTGTGTGTGTGTGTGTGTGTGTGTGTGTGTGTGTGTGTGTGGGAGATAGGATTACTTTACTTTGTTTTTTATCTTTTCCTTCACTCTGGGATCAAATGATGTCATTATTCTAGATGCCTCAGTTCAAGTGTCCATCACTGGGGATGAGAACCTCTCAGACAAAAAACAGGAGGAAGAGGAGATCTACAGTGAAAGCGCAGTGACTAAGGCTGCCCAGCCTGAAGAAAAAGAATCCTTGCAGAAAGACACTGCAGGTAGTTGAATTGGATTGTTTGTGTACTATTTTCTTCTGGTCTTCTATAATGAGGCTGTTCTCCTAATAATATAAACAAAAATGTATTCTCTATTCTCTTCTTGCTATCCTCAACTGTTCTCTATCTTGTTCGTATGTGGAATAGTTAAGGTATTTTTAGCTACATTTTTGGTATGCTTTGGCAGGTAAAATTGACATTCTTAAAGCTCTTTGAGGTATTTCTGGAGAACTTTTGAATGTAGTGCACAAATTAATCTCACTGCCAAAAAATCACTTAAAGGACTCATTTCTGCTGATAAAATGCTTTAATACCATGAGATACTGACTCTCTAATACCATTGTTGTACATTAGCCATTATTCTTTAGGAATCCAACTTACTTCCTAACCACCTATCCAGTTATTTTACTTCAATGGGACTATATTGATTGAAAATGCCAATGATAGTGTGTTTAAGTTGGGGTTAGTTTTCACTTTGAGAGATGAAAACAAAAACAAAATAACATTGGCTTAAAGAAGAAAGGAAATTTTTCTTTTTCTCATAAAAATCCAGAGGTTGGCATCCAGGGTTGATGTGGTGCTCCAGTGTGTCAGGGAACAAAGCACTCTCCTGTTGCCCTAACATTTTTGGCCTCCATTCTCAAGCTGTAGCCATCAGCTCATATTGCAGCCAGCTCAAGGAAGGGAAAGAAGCAGCATATTCCTTGCTTTAAGGATACTTCTCAGAAGATACGTGTACCATTCCCTTTCCATCCTATTGGCAAGACTTAGACACATGGTCATATCAAGCTAAATTGCCAAGGAGACTGGAAACTATAGTCTTTATTCAGGTAACCATGTGCTCAGCTAAAGTTATTATATTAGAGGATAGCTGGTAGTTTATGCCATGATTGTAAACTAGGAACATATTGTAGAGCATAATTAGTCACTTTTTTTTTATGTATTGCTTTTTAAAAAATGTTAGGTTGTATTTGGGGCAACACTTCAATATTTTTACCCCCGTTTTTGTTGTTGCTAAGTGAATGTTCCAGAAACAATTTTGATCATGTTAGTCTCCTAATCAAAAACTTTAGTTTTTATTGCTCTGTGAATAAAATCTAAACCCATTTATCATAGTCTTCCAGGACAGTAGAATCGGTTGCCAAATAACTTTTCGAATGCTAGTTCTCATCTCTTTTCCTTATAAATTTTATAATCAAATAAACCATCTACTTGCTCTATGTCTTAGATACTCAATTGTCTTCCTGACTTCATTCTTTTGTTATGTAGTCAACTTTATCTAAAACACCTTTCTCTTTCTATCTAATTGTGTATCCCATCTTAACTATATTCTACCGCTTGAATCATTTGTCCAAAGTTCTTCCTTTTTTTTTAAAAAAAAGTAAGTCATAGAATTTATTTTATAGCAGTTTTAGGTTTACAGAAAAGTTGATCAGAAAGTACAGATAGTTGCCATACCCTCTTCACGCGAGCATACACAGTTTCTCCTATTACCATGTTACATTAGTGTGGTTTGTAATGATTCTGAGCCCATATTGGTATATTATTATTAACTGAATTTTACATTAGGGTTTCCTCTTTGTATTATATAGTTCTATGGGTTTTGCCAAATAATATGATGTATTCATCATTAAATATTATACAAAACAGTTTCGCTCCCCTAAAAATCATCTGCGGTCCACCTATTCATCCCTTCCCTTCTCCCTACCTCCTCCCCTGAAATCCTGGCAACCACTTATTAAATTTTTTTTTCACCCCGTTACCTCAAACATTTATCATTTCTTTGTGTTGGGAACATTCAAAATCCTCTCTTCTAGCTAATTGAAACTATACTATAAATTGTTGTTAATTACAGCCACCCTTCAGTGCTAGAGAACACTAGATATGATTCCTCTTCTCTACCTGTACTCTTCTATCTTAAACCAACCTCTCACTATCCTCCCTCCTACTTTTCCAGCCTCTGATAACCACCATTCTGTTCTCTCTCTCTCTCTCTCTCTCTCTCTTTTTGGTGACTGGCCGGTACAGGGATTAAACCCTGGACCTTGGTGTTATTAGCACCATGCTCTAACCAACTGAACTAACCAGCCAATTCTCTATTTCTATTCTCTATTTATCTAACCAGCTATTCTCTATTTCTATGAGATCAACTTTCTTGGCTTCCACATGAGTGAGAACATGCAATATTTCTCTTTCTGTTCTTAGCTCGCTTCACTTAACATAATGTCCTCCAGTCTCATCTATGTTGCTGCAAATGACAGAATTTCATTTTTTTTTACCGCTGAATAGTATTCCCTTGTACATATATACCATATTTTCTTTATCAGTTCATCTGTTGATGGACACTGGGTTGATTTTATATCTTTGGCTATTGTGAATAGTGCTGCAGTAAACATGGGACTGCAAATATATCTTCGATATACCGATTTCCTTTCCTTTAGATATATACCTGGTAGTGGGATTGCTGGATCATATGATAGTTCTATTTGTAGTTTTCCAAGGAAACTTCAGTCTGTTTTCTATAATGGTTCCACTAATTTATGTTCCACCAACAGTGTGTAAGGGTTCCCCATTCTCTGCAACCTCGTAAGCATTTGTTATTTTCTGTCTTTTTGATAATAGCCATTCTAGTTGGAGTGAGATAGTATCTCATTGTGGTTTGGGTTTGCATTTCCCTGATGATTAGCAATGTTGATCATTTTTTAAATGTACCTGTTGGCCATTTGTATGTCTTTTGAGAAATGTCTATTCAGCTCACAGGCCCATTTCTTGATTGGATTACTTGGGTTTTTTTTTTTGTTTGTTTGTTTTTTACAGATGACCCGTAAGGGGATCTTAACCCTTGACTTGGTGTTGTCAGCACCAAGCTCTCCCAAGTGAGCTAACCGGCCATCCCTATATAGGGATCCGAACCCATGGCCTTGGTGTTACCAACACCACACACTCCCAAGTGAGCCATGTGCCGGCCCCTTTTTGTTGTTTTTTTTTTTAACTGTTAGGTTGTTTCAGTTCCTTGTATATCCTTGATATTAATCCCTTGTTGGATGCATAGTTTGCAAATATTTTCTCACATTCTGTAGGTTCAGTCACTCTGTTGATTGTTTCCTTTGCTGTGCAGAAGCTTTTTAGTTTGATATAATCCTTTTTTTTTTTTTTAAACTTTTGTTGCCTGTGCTTTTGAGGTCTGCTTCATAAAATCTCTACCCAGCCCAGTGTCCTGAAGCATTTCCCTTATGTTTTCTTCTAGTAGTATCATCGTTTGGGGTCTTACGTTTAAGTCTTTTGGAAGAGTTTGAAAACAGTTGGTATTAATTTTTCTTTATATGTTTGGTAGAATTCAGCAGTGAAGCTATCCACTATTGCGCTTTTCTTTAATGGGAGATTTTTTATTACTAATTCAATCTTGTCATTCATAATTGTTCTGTTCAGGTTTTCTATGTCTTGGTTCAATCTTGGTAGGTTCTATGTGTCCAAGAAATTTATCCATTTCCTCTAGGTTTTCCAATTTGTTGGTGTATAGTTAATAATATCTAATGATCCTTTATATTTCTGTGATATCAGTTGTAATGTCTCATTTTTGTTTTCAATTTTATTTGAGTCTCTTCTTTTTTTCTTTCTTTTTTTTTTTTTTTGGTTAATTTAGCTAATGGCCTGTCAATTTTATTTATCTTTTCAAAAACCATCATTTTGTTTCATTAATCTTTTGTATTGTATTTTTGGTCTCAATTTCATTTATTTCTGCTCTGATCTTTATTTCTTTTCTTCTGTTAATATTGAGTTTGGTTTGTTCTTGCTTTTCTGGCTCCTTAAGATGCATTATTAGGTTGTTTACTTTAAATCTTTCTACTTTTTCATTTTCTTTTTTTAAAAAAATTTTTGGTGGCTGGCCAGTATAGGGATCCAAACCATTAACCTTGGTGTTATATACACACTCTAACCCACTGAGCTAACCAGCCAGTTTTCTAGTTTTTCGATGTAGGTGTTTATTGCTTTAAACTTCCTTCTTAGTACTGGTTTGGCATACATAGGTTTGGGTATGTTGTGTTTCTATTTTAATTTGTTTCAAGAAAAAAAAAGTTTTGTTTTTTTTTTAAAAGATGACCCGTAAGGGGATCTTAACCCTTGACTTGGTGGTGTCAGCACCATGCTCTCCCAAGTGAGCTAACCGGCCATCCCTATATAGGGATCTGAACCCATGGCCTTGGTGTTATTAGCACCATACTCTCCCAAGTGAGCCACAGACTGGCCTTTGTTTCAAGAAATTTTTAAATTTCCTTTCTAACTTTATGTTTGACCCATTGGTCATTCAGGAGCATGTTGTTTAATCTCCATGTATCTGTACAGTTTTGAGACTTTCTCTTGTTGATTTCTAGTTCTATTCCATTGTGGTCAGAGAAGATGCTTGATATGACTTTTATTTTTTAAAACATTTGTTGAGATTTGTTTTGTGACCTAACATATGGTCAACCCTGAAGAATGTTCCATATGCTGATGAGAAGAATGTGTATTCTGCAGCTGTCGTAAATGTTCTGTAAATGTCTGTAAGGTCCATTTGGTCTATAGTGCAGTTTAAATGTTTTAAATATTTCTTTATTGATTTTCTGTTGATGATCTATCTAATGCTGACAGTGGGATGGTTAATTCCCCAATTATTATCCTGCTGGAGTCTATTTCTCCCTTTACATATAATAATATTTGCATTACTTGTGTATATCTGGGTGCTCCAATGTTGGGTACATATATATTTACAATTGTTATATACTGTCTTGCTAACTTGATGCCTTTAGCATTATATAATGACCTTGTCTCTTTTTACAATTTTTGACTTGAAGTCTGTTCTGTCTCTTATCATTATTGCTACTCCTGCTCACTTTGGTTTTTATTTTTGTGGAATCTTTTTCCATCCCTTCACTTTCAGTCTTTGTGTGTCTTTACATGTGAAGCGAGTTTCTTGAATGCAGCATATAATTAAGTCTTGTTGTTTTTATCCACTTAGCTAGTGTATATCTTTTAATTAGGAAATTTAGTCCCTCAACATTCAAGGTTATTATTGTTAGGTGAGGACTTACCCTTGTCATTTCGTTGATGTTTTCTGGTTCTTTTGCTTGTTGTTTCTTTCTTCCTCTCTTATCATTTATCATTGCAGTTTGGTGATTTTCTATGGTGAGAAAATTTAATTCCTTTTTCTTTTCCATTAGTGAACCTGCTTTACTAATGTGTTTTATCCTTTTGCATGTTTTCTTGACAATAATTATCTTCCTTTTGTTTCCAGATCTAGGACTCCCTTGAGTATAATTTGTCAGTCTGGTTCAGTGGTGATGAAGTCTCTCAGTTTTTGCTTGTCTATGAAAGCCTTTGTTTCTCTTTCATTTCTGAAGGAAAGCTTGGCTGGGAATAATATTCTTGGCTGGCAATTTTTTTATTTCAACATCTTGTATAAATGATCCCATTCTCTCCTGGTCTTTGAGATTTCTGTTTAGAAATCTGCTATTAGTCTAATGGGAATTCCCTTATATGTAACCTGACAATTTTCTCTTTTGCTCTTTGTCTTTGACTTTTGACATTTTGACTGTATTGTGCCTCAGAGAGGACTTTTATTCACTGAATCTATTTGGGGACCTATGAGCTTCCTGGATTTGGATGTTCATATCTTTCCAAAGACTTGGGAAATTTTCAGCTATTATTTCATTAAGTAGGTTTTCGATGTCTTTTTTTCTTCTTCTTTGGGAATGCTCATAATTTGAATATTTGTTTGCTTAATGGTATTCCATAATTCCTGTAAGCTTTTTTCACTTTTTAATTCTTATTTCTTTTTTTTTCCTCTGGGTAGTTTCAAATGAAATATCTTCAAGATCAGAAATTCTTTCTTCTGCTTGCTGTAGTCTGCTGTTGAAGCTCTCAGTGTATTTATTATTTCCTTCATTGAATTCTTTAGCTGCGGGATTTTTGTTTGGTTCTTTTCTATGATATCTAGCTCTTTATTAAGTTTCTCACTCATATCATAAATTGTTTTCCTGATTTTTTAAATTTTATTTTATTTTATTTATTTTTTTATTTTTTATTTTTTTTCTTTAAATTTTTATTTTGTCGATATACAATGTGGTTGATTATTGTGGCCCATTACCGAAACCTCCCTCCCACCCAACAATGTCCTTTCTGTTTGCTTGTCATATCAACTTCAAGGAATTGTAGTTGTTATATCTTCTCTCCCCCCCCCCCCCCCCCCCCCGCTCCCCTTGGGTTTTTTTTTTGTTGTGTGTTTTTTTTTTTTTTTTTTTTTTTTT
>NW_007726775.1:412417-427410 GCF_000696425.1 Galeopterus variegatus
CCCCCCCCGGGTTTTTTTTGTGTGTGTGTATGTGTGAATTTATTTATTTATTTTTAGCTCCCACCAATAAGTGAGAACATGTGGTATTTCTCTTCCTGATTTTTTTTTTGAATTATCTATCTGTATTGTTTCCTGGTGAGTTTTCTTAAGATCATTTTTTTTTATTCCTCTTCCAGAAGTTTGTTAATTTCCTTTTCATTGGGGAATCTGTCACTGGCTTGTCATTTTATTCCTTTGTTGGTGTCATATTTTCTTGCTTTTTCATGTTTCTTGTGACCCTTCATTGATGTCTGTGCATCTGTTGGAGCAATTGCCTCCTCCATACTTTACAGTGTGGCTTTCATAGATAGAGTCTTTCACCTGCAGTTGGGTCTTAGTATGTTGATTTGGAAGGTTGTGGTGATTCTTGTTTCTCATAGATTCAGTGGTTCAGTCTCTGGGTGGGTTCTTCAACTGTGATCTGTCAGCCTCAGTACCCTAGGCTGGTGGTGCCTTAGTGCCATAGACTGTAGAAGTTTGTGGCTGTGGCAGCAATGGTGTACATTGTGAAGGTGTTCAGTGACAAGGGCTTTTGAGGTCCTTCTATTTTTGTTTTCCCCACATGGGGCAACATTGCTGAGGGGAGTCTTCCTGATGTTGGTTCTGACCCAACCTAAAAGCAACTGTAGTGGTGCTGGATTCCAGGTACAGGTGCTTAGAGTAACTGTGGAACTGGGATCTTGGGTTCGGTGTCTCGTGAACCTATTTTGGCACCTAAGTCTTGGAATATAGGTACATTCTCTGTGGCAGGGTTGGATGTAGACTGCCCACAGAGAAGATCTGTGACTCTGAGGTACCCCCTGACTACTCAAGCTCATTGAGCTTGGCTGTAGTTGTGACTCTGACCCTGGGGTCAATACACAGCACTGGCTTGATTCTGGGAAGAAGTGGTACTCTAGAGGTTTGGGCCTAGGGAGTAGAGTATGCGTGCAATTTGGGAGACCAGAGCAAATGGTGCTCAGTTGTCACTCAGTTTCCATGTTGGTTAGGCACTGTGTAGTGGTGACTCTAGGCCCTGGACTAGGCCCTGTGACTCTGAGATGTCTCAGTCTCTGTGAGGCCAGGTACAGCGGCAGTAAAGGACCCAGTAAAGGGGCACAGCTGTTGTTTGGGCCTTTGAGGGCAAGGAGCAGTACAGTGCTGCCTCCACTCCTTGGTAAAAGGGGTATCTCAGCAGCTCAGTTTCTGAGGGAATAGTCTAGCTCCTTGAAAGCAGGGTACTAAAGTTGTTCAGCCTGTGTGGCAGGGTTTCTCACCTCAGCCACTGCTGTTTTCCTGGGAAATGGGTTAGTATGTCAGCTCAACCCTGGGATGCACACCTGCTTAGTTTGGCCAAGCAGCTTCTCAGCCAAGACAGCAAATCCCCGGAGGGGATGCACAACTTCATGTCAGTCCAGGGGTCCATGGGGAACAGCCAAGACTGAGAGAGAGGTGGTTAAAGATTCCTCTAAAGGGAGTGTGCAGTTTCTTAGCTTCAGCTCTGGTCTGAGGCAGAAGGGCACAGTTGCAACTTGGAGAGGTGCATGGAGCAGCACAATTACTATTTAGCCTCTCAGGACAGGGTATAACAGCCACTCTCAGCTCAGGTTGGGGAAGTTGAGCTACTTAGCCTCTGGGATAAGAGGGTATCATTCCACCACCACGTAAAACACCCTCTGGTTGTTCTTGTTCCAAGATGGCATAGCACAGTAGCTGTGGGGACCATAGAGGACAGGGCACAGTGTTAGCTCCTTTAGGGGAGCACAGCTGTGTGAACTTCAGGCAGCTCCCTCTGCTGGGCTTAGTGTCTGTGAGGACTGCCGGGGTCTGCAGTGGTAAGGATGGTAGGTGTATTAACCCACTTCTATTGCTTATAACAGAATACCTGAAGCTGGGTAATTTGTAAGAAAACAAAATTTATTTCTTACAGTTCAGAGGCTGGGAAGTTCACAATCCAAGAGGTGCATCTGACAAGGGCTTTCTTCTTAGTGGATCTCTTTACAGAGTCCCGTGGTGACCAGGGTATCACACGGTGAGAATGGGCTGAGCAAGAGTGAGTAAATCTTCTCACTTGCTCTCCTTACAAAGCCATCAGAACCATTACCATGACCACTCATTAAACCATCAACTCATTATTTCATGAATGGATCAATCCATTCACTAGAGCATGGTCCTTGGAACCGAACCAATCACCTCTTAAAGGCCCCATCTTTCAAATACCATAATTGAATTTCCCGCCCTCTTAACACTGTTATAGTGGAGATCAAGTTTCCAATATATGAACTTTTGGCAGACATGCTTGACCCATAGCAGTAGGGTATTATGAGAGAAGATAGGGTCCTCTCACTTACCTTTCTCCTGCAGGGAGAAGTTCATCCTAGCTCCCTAATTTGTCCAGAGTTCTTCAGTGATACTCCTACCTGGAATTAGTTTGGAATTAGTTTTTCCTCCTTTGATTACTTATACCTCTGTCTCTGTCTCTGTCTCTCTCTCTCTCTTTCTCTGTGTGTCTCTCTCTCTCGGTGTAATTCTTTAACTTTGATGATGTATATATATACACGTTTTTTGACCCCAATTTAGATCATTCTCTAAATATATTTTTGACTGACCTCTTCACTTTTTTTCAATGCTAATTAAAAAGGCTTTCTCTTAATAGATGCTTGAGAGGCATTTAAAAATATTTTTGCCAACTTCCTATGAGTAATATTGTATAATATGTTAATTTCCCTGTGTTAGGTTCCAGTGATGCTGCTGCTGAAGAGCTTTTAGCTCAAGTACGAGATGCAAAGATCCAAAACCTACCAGACACTAAAGCCATTAAACAGGAAGAGGAGATCCACAGTGAGAGGATAGGTCCTAAGGAAGCCTGGCCAGAAGATAAAGAATCCTTACAGATAGATATTGAAGGTAACGGGATTTGTTGGTGGCAGGGAGGAGGTGTTTGTGTCTGTGTGCTTCCATTTTATTAAACAAAGATTTCCTTTTTTTTTTTTTACTTTCTTTCTTTCTTTTTTTTTTTTTTTTTTTTTTTTGTCTTTTTTCCGTGTCCGGCAACGGATCGCAACCCTCAGTGTTGCCCCTGTACCGGACCGGGGACCGGCAACGGGATCGCAACCCTCGGCGTTGCTCCCGCGCCTCGCTCAGCCAGTGAGCGGGAACCGGTCTGTATGTGGGATCCGAACCCTCGGGCGGGAGCGCCACCACGCTTCCCAAGCGGCGCACTATCCAGTGCGCCACCGGGCCGGCCCCTTTTTTACTTTCTTATAAAAATTACTTTAGTGCTACTTTTTCTATAGGGAAATATTGATTTAAAAGTCGTTATTTCTGGGAAAACAATATTAGCAAATTAGAAACAAGATAACAAATAAACACCTAAAGCTTATAGTATTAGAAGTGAAGCATCATGTCTCAATAATGAAATAGGTAAAACCTAAAACCTAAGGCATTCCAGAAGACTATGACAAAGACACTGAGAGAATCAGTAACAAACTTAGAAAATTACTGTAAAAAAGAACCAAAATTAAACTATTTAAGTTTGTCTATGGTCCCCTTTTTTCTGACATAAAAGAAAAGCATGTAGAACACAAGCCGTTACTACCTACCTGATCTTTACTTATTAGAGGAAGATAGAACAGTACCCACATAAGGAGAAAAATGAGTCAAGGAGCTAATCTCTCCATTCTGTATTTTGAAAATAATCCAGGTTCAACTGTTCAAATCAAAAATATATAAAATAAATGATTTTTGACAACAGAACCAAGACCACTCAATAGGGAAGATAGTCTTTTTAAGAAATGATGTTGGGAAAACTAGATATACACATACAAAAGAACGGATTTGGACCCTTTCTTTACACCATATACAAAAATTAACTCAAAATGAAACAAAGATGTAAAAGCAAGACCTAAAACCACAAAACTCTTAGAAGAAAACATAGGGGGAAAGTTTTAGGACATTGAACTTGGCAATGATTTCTCAGATATGACACCACAAGCATAGTCAGCAAAAGCAAAAATAGACAAATGAGACTACATAAGACTTAAAAACTTCTGCTTGTTCAAAGGAAAGGGCTGAACCCATGGCGCACTCGGGAGAGTGCGGCGCTGGGAGCGCAGCAGTGCTCCCGCCGTGGGTTCGGATCCTATATAGGGATGACCGGTGCGCTCACAGCGCTCACTGGCTGAGCGCGGTGCGGCCGGTCTCAAAAAGGACAAAAAAAACCCCAAAAAACAAAGGAAACAAGAATGTGAATAGGTAACCCAAAATGGGAGAAAATATTTACAAATTATATATCTAGGGAGTTAATATTCCAAAATATATAAGGGACTTCTACAACTTGATAACAAAAAACCAAATATGATTTTTAAAATGGGCAAAGGACTTGAATCACCAACAAATGTATGGAAAGATGCTCAACATGTCTAATCATAAGAGAAATGCGAATTAAAATCATGAGATATCACCTCACAGGTATTATGATGGCCACTATCAAAAGAACAGAAAATAAGCACTGGGAAGCATGCAGAGGAATTGGAACTCTTGTGCACTGTTGTAGGAATGTAAAATATTTGCAGCCATTATGAAAACAAGTATAGAGGTTCCTTTAAAAATGAGAAAGGAGTTACCATATGATACAGCAATCCCACTTTTGGGTATATATCCAGAAGAATTCTTTTTTTTTTTTTCCTTTTTTTTTGTCTTTTTTCGTGTCCGGCAACGGATCGCAACCCTCAGTGTCACGCCCGTACCAGACCGGGACCGACAACGGGATCGCAACCCTCGGTGTCGTGCCCGCACCTCGCTCAGCCAGTGAGCGGGATCCGGTCTGCATGTGGGATCCAAACCCTCGGCGGGAGCGCCGCCGTGCTCCCAAGCGGCGCACTGTAGCAGTGCGCCACCGGGCCGGCCCCAGAAGAATTCTTTTGATGTCAGCACATCTATGTTTATAGCAGCATTATTCACAATAGCCAAGAGGTAAAAGCAATCCAGATGTCCATCAAGAGATGAATGTATTAAAAAAATGTGAATTTTTACTTGTCAATTAAAAACAAAATAAAATGTTATACACATACGATGGGATATTATGCATCCTTAAAAATGTAGGAAATCCTATCACATGCTACAACAGGGATGAATCTCAAGGACATTATACTAAGCAAAATAAGTCAGAAAAGAGTGTATCTACTGTAGTCACGATCATAGGAACACAAAGTAGAAAGGTGGTTGCAAAGGCCTGGGGGCAGGGTAGATAGAGAATTAGTGTTTAGTGGGTATAGAGTGTTAGTGGCACAAGATGAAACAGAGATCTGTTGCACAACAATATGAATATACTTAACACTACTGAAGCATACTCTTAAAACTCATTAAAATGGTAAATTTTATATCATGGGTTTTTTTGTTTTATTTATTTTTTACCGCACACACAAAAAGATTGTGTAAGAGAAAGAAACAACATTATGACTCCACAATGTGTAGTGTGGGAGACATAGCTTGCAAAAGAAAGATGGAAATATAATCTGTAAAAGCATACTCTAAAAGACAGAAGAAAATTTTTCTTAAACATTTTATACCCTGAATAATTTTAGAAGACATGAAATGTATGAAATAAAAGTTTATATAATAATGAGATGAAAAGGGAGACTTAGGGGAAGTTATGAGTTGAAGTGAAAAAGTTGTACCAATTAAGAGAAAGATGAAAGCAGTTAGAGAAAATAATGGAATTTGAGGCCTGACAGGGAAAAGCAACACAATGCTATTTGTTGCTGTCTCTAAAGAACATAACAGAAAAAATAATAAATAGGGAAGGAAGAATTGAACCTGCAATATAAAAGGACTTATCAAGTCTTAGGAAAAGTTTGTATTTAATGATCAATCCTGAGACATGTGTTGGTAATAGTACTAAACTTTAAAGAAAAAGAATCATACAGGCATTCATGTAGAAAAAGAAGAAAAAGCAAAAAGACAGGAAGAAAATTAGGGCAGAGCAAGATGGCTGACTGTAGTTGTATGGTGCTCATCCCTCCTCCCAAAAAGAGACCAAAAGAACAAACAATTATATTTTGACTAGAGTGACAGAAGAATTACAGTGCAGAGCACCAGAGGAGTGACAAAATCCCTGTGGAGCATGGAAGACCAGAAGGGCACCCTAGAGAGCAGAGTGAGGCATCCTTTCTCTACTACACTGTCTCCCTGCAGGGACCAGCTTAGAGTCAGGTGGGACTTCTCCTTACAGAGATAAGATAAGTTGGGAAACCCCAGCTATTTCCACTGCTGCCAAGAATGCCAGCAATCCTTGCCACTAGAAAGTCCCTCAGTTCTCACAGGCCCCAAACCCACTTTGAAGAGTAGCTAGGAGTTTGTATAGTTTGTATAGTTTCTACACTGCCTTATTGTAGAAGCCCAGGTAGAGCACCCTCCATCTGACTGATCTAAGCAGCTATGTCACAGTGCCATCTTGAAACTGAACCCACTGCTAGAGTTCATCCTACCCTGGGGGAACATGGAAACTGAGTCTCTCCATTGCTAAGGCAACACCTTCTGTCTAGCATATTCACACGGGCACCTGAAGGACCATGACCCCAGCTGCCTGGAGCCTGGGCCAGACAGAACAACTGAGACCCCAGAGTCTGAGCCTACACAACCCCGTACCCCCACCCAATATAACAGGCAGAACTGCTCAGTGGGGAAGCTGCCAATCTAAGGCTGGTCTGCCACATTTACGTGTACCTACCTTGCACAACCTGCAGACCTGCTAAGCCTGTAGATGCCTGGGCTGGCTCGACAGTCAGTTCAGCAGTAGTTCTGCCCCACCCCCGCAGGTCCCTGCCACAAAGCTGCTGACTCTTGCTGCACGCAAGCATGCCTGGACAGCAGATTGTGTAGTGGCTGTCTCCCCCTGACCGATCTTCACAGAGCTGCCCAGCCCTGCTGCATTTGTACATGCTTGCTCCAGGCTCAACACCTGATCTGTTGGTCCTCCACAGAGCTGCCAGACCCTGCTGCACCCATGCATGCCTGCACCCTTTTCAACAGCCGATCGGACAGAGGCTCTGCCTCCCTCAGCAGCCCTCCACAGAGCTGCCATGCCTTATTTCACCCATGCATTCCTGCATCCTGCTTGACAGCAGATTGAGCAGTGGCTTTGACTTCTCCAGGAGTCCTTCATAGAGTCTCCTGGTGTCACTGTGTCCCTGCACACCAGCTCCTGGCCAGGCAGCTGCTTCACCTCCCTGACAGGCCTTCACAGAGCTGTTTGACTCCCCCCACCTTTTGCACATGCTCACATGCTTCCAGCACAGAAGCTGGTCTGGTAGTGCACCACCCCCTGGGAGAATCAATCTCAGAGCTGCAAACCCACACCTGGCCTGACAGCTGGTTAGACAGCAACCCAGCATCTCAGAAAGATGCAGCCTCTTGGCCCTCTGCACTTGCATGTGCCTAACCCAACAACCACTTCGGAGTTTCACCAGAAAAATAGTGCCACTACTATTATAAACTTCCACAGTCCTGGCTTCTGAGGCATTTGCAGACACTGCTGAAGAGGATTACAACTGAAGAAACTGCACAGAGACTATGCTACTGAGTCTACCAAAAACCAAAGCCAACACCATATCCAACACACACCCTAGGACTCACCTATAGGAAAAACTAATTTCTGTGTCATCTATTCCATAAAACTGGGAAAAGCAGCTACTCCATTAGATGCACATATATCAACATAGGATCACAAGAAACATGAGAAAGCAAGGAAATGTGGTGCTCCCAAATGGTACAAAATAAGTCTCCAGTAATAAATGCCAAAGAAAAGCACAGTTATGAAATGCCTGCAAAGGAATTTTGAATAACCATCTTCAGGAAACTCAACAAGATACAGGAGAACACAGATAAATAATTCAGTAAAATCTGGAAAACAATTCATGATCTGAATGAAAAATGTAACACAGAGATGCCATAAATAAGAAATCTTAGAGCTGAAGAATTCAATGAATGAAATGAAAAATAAAATTGAGAGCTTCAATAAGAGACCAAATCAAGCAGAAGAAAAAAAAAATTTAAACTTGAAGATAGGTATTTAAAAATAACCCATGCAGAGGGAAAAAGGAAATAAGAATAAAAAAGAATGAAGAAGGCATGTGAGACTTATGGGACACCATTAAGCAAAAAAAAAATGTTTGAATAATAGGTGTACTAGAGGGAAGAGAAATGGAGAAAGTCACAGAAACCCTATTTAATGAAATAATCACTGAAAAATTTCCATGTATTTGGAGAGATGTACATTGAGATTCAGGAAAGCTCAAAGGTCCCCAATTAGATTCAACCCAAAAGATCCTCTCTCAAATACATCATAATCAACCTGTCAAAAGTCAAAAACAAAAAGAGAATCCTAAAAGCTGCAAGAGAAAAGCACAAAGTCACCTATAAAGGAATCCCCATTAAATTATAAGCAGAATTCTCAACAGAAACGTTGCTGGACAGCAGAGAATGCAATGATATATTCAAAGTGCTGAAGGAAAAAACTATCATCCAAGAAGACCTTATCCAGCAAAGTTATCCTTCAGAAATGAGGGAGAAATAAAGACCTTCCCAGACAGGCAAAAGATCAGGGAGTTGATCATCACTAAAACAACCCTACGGGAAATGCTTAAGGGAATGTTACAATTGGAAATGAAAACGTGATGATCACTGTCATGAAAATATGAAAAATAAAAAATTTCTTAGTAGAGGTAAATTCATAATTCAAACTCAGAATACCCTAGTGAAGTAATGCTGCTATTTAAATCCTTCAGTCCCCTATCATGATGGTTAAATGTCAAAATGGTTAAAAACAACAACAGCAGCTACAATTAGTGGCTAAGGAACACACAGTAGATACAAAAGTAAATTGAAAAACAAAAAAAAGTAAATTAAGGCAACAAAAATATTAATTGTTTGGGGGAGGCTACAATATTTTTTTAGAGAAAACTTGCTATCAGCTTAAAATAGTATAGTATAACTACAAGACTCTGTTAGCTCAAAGGTAACCACACAAAAAAAGAAATTACAGCATATACACAAAGGAGGAAGAAAACAAAGCATAGCACCAGAGAAAACCACCAATTCACAGAAGTGAATAACAATAGAGAAGAAAGGAATAAAGGATCTACAAAACAACCAGAAAATTAACAGAATGACTGTAGTTCTCACATATGAATACTAACCTTGAATGTAAATGGATTAAACTCTTTAAAAGATATAGAGTGGCTAAATGGATAAAAAGATCAAGAACCAGTGATATGCTGCCTGTGAGAGACTCAACTAGCTATTAAAGACAAACATTACTATAGTTTTGCAATATATTTTGAAGTTGGGTAGTGTAGTGCCTCCAACTCTCTTGTTTTTGCTCAAGATTGCTTTGGCTGTTTGGGGTCTTATGTGGTCCCATCTGAATATTAGGATTGTTTTTTCTGTTTCTGTGAAGAGTGTCATTAGTATTTTTATAGGGATAGCATTAAATCTGTAGATCGCTTTGGGTAGTAGGACATTTAGACAGTATTAATTCTTCCAATCCATGAACATGGGAAATCTTTCCATTTATTTGTGTCCTCTTTGTTACACTCTCTTTGTCACCTCTTTCCCCCTGGGTGATGGAGACACAAAAGATTGCTCAAAGCCTATTTCTTCTGAGCAGTGAGAAGCCCTAAAGGGGTTCATTTTTTACAAACCCTGGAGAGAGGCATTCCTCCTTTGGAAAATTAACCCTGAACTGGGGTTCTGTTTGAGTATTTATTCTCCAGGCCAGAAAGTTACAGAAAAGGAACATAGGTAGAGTTATGACAAATTATAGTTTAACAATAGAGGCTGTTAACATCAGTGAAATAACAAAGTGACATTCCATAATGCAGTTTGCAAAAGATTAAGTTGATCCACCAACAAAAGCTTCTTCTTAGCAAATACTGTCTTTTCCTACAGCAGTTTCCTCAGTATTTTTACTTAACAATAAAGCAACTTTAGGTTAACCTGCACCAAGGACATCTGTCCTTGAGCCCGCAATTTTGCTGTGTTACAATTCTTTATCTACAACAGAGACTTTAGCCTGGGGAAAGCTTCCTGTCTCTTGCAAGCTTAACATTTCTATATGTAATTTTAAAAAGTTAGGCTATACCTGAAACTGCAGGGCTTTGGAAGGTAGGCCCTGTGAAATACATTTGCTTTATAAATGTTAGTATACCCCACACTCTTCAATTTCTTTCTTCAAAGTTTTATAGTTTTGGTGTGGATTTTTCTCCTCCTTAGTTAAGCTTGTTCCTAGGTATCTTAATTTTTGTAGTTATTGTGAAAAATTACTTTCTTGATTTCTTTTTCATATAGTTCACTATTAGTATACAGGAGTGCTACTAACTTGTATGCTGATTTTGTGTCCTGCAACTTTGCTAAATTCATTTATTACTTCTAATAGTTTTTGGTAGAGTCTTTAGGCTTTTCTACATATAAGATTATGTCATCTGCAAACAGGGATAGTTTGACTTCCTGCTTTCTAATTCGGCTGCCTTTTATTTCTTTCTCTTGTCTAATTGCTCAGGCTAGGACTTCCAGTACTTTGTTGAATAGAAGTGGAAAAGTGGGCATCCTTGCCATGTTCCTGATCTAAGAGGAAAAGCTTTCAGCTTTTGCATTTTCAATATGATGTTAGCTGTGGGTTAGTCATATATGGCCTTTATTGTGTTGAGGTACATACCTTCTATACCTAGTTTTGTTAAGAGTTTTTATTATGAAGTAATACTGAATTTTGTCAAAGGCTTTTCTGCATCAATTGAAATGATCATATGGTTTTTGTCTTTATTTCTGTTAGTGTGGTGTATCACATTTATTGATTTTCATATTTTCAACTATCCTTGCATGCATCCTTGGGATAAATCCTACTTGATCATAGTGATCTTATTAATATGCTATTGTATTATGTTTGTTAGTATCTTGTAGCATTTTGCATCTATATTCATCAGGGATATTGGCCTGCAATTTTCTTTTGTTGATGTGTCCTTGTCTGGTTTTGGAATTGGAGTAATGCTGGCCTCATAAAATGAATTGGGAAGTATTCTCTCCTCTTCAATTTTCTGGATTAATTTGAGGAGAATTGGTATTAGTTTTTTAAATATTTGGTAGAATTCAATAGTGAAGCCCTGGGCTTTTCTGGGATAAAAGACTTTGTGTTACTGATTCAATTTTGTTACTCGTTATTGATTTGTTCAGATTTTCTGTTTCTTCATAACTTAATCTTGGTAGTTTGTAAGTGCCCAAGAATTTATTTGTATTTCTGTGGTATCAGTTGTAATGTCTCCTTTTTAATTTCTGATTTCATTTATTTGAGTCTTTTCTCTTTTTTTCTTGCTTAGTCTAGCTAAAGGTTTGTCAATTTTGTCTATATTTTCAAAAAGCCAACTCTTCATTTTGCTTATCTTTTCAATTTTTTTAGTTTCTATTTCATTTATTTCTTCCCTGAGCTTTATTATTTCTTTGTTTCTGCCAATTTGGGGTTCAGTTTGTTGTTACTTTCCTAGTTCCTTGATGTCCATCAGTAGGTTGTTTATTAGAAATTACTCTTCTTTTCTGATGTAGGCATTTGTTGCTTGGAGCCAATTTGGGGTTCAGTTTGTTGTTACTTTCCTAGTTCCTTGATGTGCATCAGTAGGTTGTTTATTAGAAATTACTCTTCTTTTCTGATGTAGGCATTTGTTGCTTGGAATTTTCCTGTTAGAATTGCTCTTAGAACTGCTTTTGCTATGTCCCATAAGTTTTGGTATGATGCATTTCCATTTTTGTTTGTCTCAAGAAATTTTTTAATTTTTCTTTTAATATCTTCATTGATCCCTTGGTTGTTTAGGAGCATATTGTTTAATTTTCCTGTATTTGTAAAGTTTCCAAAGTTTTTCTTGTTGTTGATTTTAGTTTTATACTAACATTATGGTTAGAAAAGATACTTGATATAATCCTTATCTTTTTCAATTGTGAAGACTTGTTTTTTGGCCTAAAATATGACCTATCCTAGAGAATGTTCCATGTGCAGTTTGAGAGAATGTGTACTCTGCAGCTGTTGGATGGATCTGCATTTCCTTCATGACTAATGATGTTGAACATCTTTTCATGTGCTTATTGTCCAGTTGACTATCTTCCTGGGAGAAATAGCTATTCAGATCATTGCATGGCTTTTAATTGGGTTATTTATCTTTTTAATATTGAGTTGTAAGAGTTCTTTATGTATTCTAGTACATAACTTTTATCATATACATGATTTAAAAATATGTTCTTCCATTCTATGGTTGTCTTTTAATTTTCTTGACAGTATCCTTGAAGTACAAAAGTTTTCAATTTTGATGAAATCTAATTTATATATTTTATCTTTTGTTGCTCATGGTTTTCGTGTTATATCCAAGATTCCTGTGCCAAATCCAGGGTAATGAAGATTTACCCCACTATGTTTTCTTCTGCCAGTTTTATAGTTTTATCTTTTACATATAGGTCATTGATCTATTTTGAGTTACTTTTTGTATATGGCATGAGGTAGTGGTTTAACTGCATTCTTTTCCATCTGGATATCCACTTGTCACAGTATCATCTGTTAAAAAGACTATTCTTTCCCATTTGAATGGTCTTGGTTCTGTTATCAAAAATCAGTTCTCCTTAGACAAATGAGTTTATTTCTGCTCAATAATAATATTAATCTAGACTTCCAGTCAAGATAGCAGAATAGACGGTCCCTAGCATCACTCTCTCCCACAAATCAACCAATTTACAACTATAAAAACATAACGTCACGTGCATACAGAACTGAGAGACGTCCAGTGGGGGAGGCAGAAGCTCCGCGGAGACCACATGCCCCGTGGGGCCACTGTTGCATGATCCAGCAGATAGGCTTCACCGCCACCACCCAGCTCCATTCCCAGCTGGGCCCAGTGTGCACGGAGTGGAGAGACGTCTAGCAGGGGAGGTGGAGGCTCCACAGAAAACACACACCCTGTGGGGCAACCACTGCGTGATCCAGCAGGTAGGCTTCACTGCAGGCACCCGGCTCCATTCCCAGCCCGGCCTAGTGTGCACGGAGCAGGGTGACATCCGGCAGGGGAGGCGGGAACTCAGTGGGGACCATACCACCGCCATTTGATCCAGCAGCCCGGCCCAGTGCACACGGAGCATAGAGACGTCCAGTGGGGGAGGCAGAAACTCCGCAGAGACCACACCACCGCAGAGCGATCCAGCAGCCTGGCCCAGTTCCTACGGAGCAGAGGGACGTACACCAGGGGAGGTGGAAGCTCTGTAGAGACCACACACCCTGTGGGGGGGCCGCTGCCATGCAATCCAGCAGCAGGTAGGCTTCACCGCTACCACCCAGCTCCATCCCAAGCCCGGCCCAGCGCGCACGGAGCAGGGAGACATCCAGCAGGGGAAGAGGAAGCTCCGCAGAGACCACATGCTCTGCGGTGCCTCCGTGCATCCCAGCAGCCTGGCCCAGTGCGCGTGGAACAGGGAGATGTCCAGAAGGGGAGGTGGAAACTCGGCAGAGACCACACACCCTGGGGTACCACCCTGGGACCCAGCAGCCCGGCCATGTCCAACCTGACCACAGAGGTGGCTCCCTGGAGAGGCCCAAGGCCCGAGGCAACCACACATGCAAGGCACTAGTGGCCAACTGAGCAGTCACCGAGGTAGCCATACCAAATTGGCAACCCCAGCAACATCTTAGTCAGACAATAGTGTCAAACCTGTGGACTGTAAAACCCCCTGCCACAATGAATAAACATCAAAGAAAAGATACCAGAAATATGAAAAATCAAGAAAGCACACCACCAAAGGATAATAACTCTCAAGCTCTAGATCCTATAGAACAAGAAGCCCTTAAAATGACTGACAAGGAATTTCGAGTGATAATTCTAAGGAAACTGAATGAGATACAAGAAAACTCAGCTAGACAACATGATGAAACGAGGAAAAGTATACAGGACCTGAAACAAGAAATATACAAGGAAATCAATGCCCTGAAAAAAAATGTAGCAGAACTTGCAGAATTGAAGAATTTATTCAGCGAAATAAAAAACACAATGGAGCGTTTAACCAGCAGGCTTGCGGAAGTTGAAGAGAGAACCTCTGAACTTGAAGATGGACTGTTTGAAAAAACACAGGCAGACAGAAAAAGAAAAAGAATCAAAGGCATTGAAGAAAATCAGAGAGAGATATCAGACAACCTTAAGTGCTCAAATATCCAAGTCATGAC
The DNA here is from genome assembly GCF_000696425.1 of Galeopterus variegatus. Lineage (NCBI taxonomy): Eukaryota > Metazoa > Chordata > Mammalia > Dermoptera > Cynocephalidae > Galeopterus > Galeopterus variegatus. The sequence goes on from NW_007726775.1 coordinate 426,678, forward strand.
TATTCCAGAAGGGGAGGAAAACGGAGATTGCATTGAAAACATATTCAACAAAATAGTGGCAGAAAACTTCGCAGCTATAGGAAAAATCACAGATCTTCAGATCCAGGAAGCTCAACGATCTCCAAATGTATTCAACCCAAAAAGGTCTTCTCCAAGACATGTTATTATTAAATTGGCAAAACTCAAAGACAAAGAGAGAATCTTGAGAGCTGCAAGAGAGAAGCATCAAATCACCTATAAGGGAGCCCAAACAGACTAACATCAGACTTTCCATCTCAAACCCTAAGAGCCAGAAAGGAATGGGATGATATATTCAAAATACTAAAACACAGAGATTGCCAGCCCAGAATACTCTACCCTGCAAGGCTATCCTTCCGAAATGAAGGGCAAATAGTATATTTCTCAAACAAACAAATACTGTGGGAGTTCACCACCACACGACCACCCTTACAAGAAATTCTCAAGGGAGTACTGGGTTTGGTTCCTGAAAAATAACTACCACTGCCATAAAAACCCAAGAAAAATCAAAACCCACTAGTATAATAAAAGTGGCATTCATGAAGAGAAAACAAACAAACAAAAAGGCTATCTACAACCCAAGGAACCAACAAATACAGAAAACAAACAGTAAATCAGAAAGCAAGAACAAAAGACACCTAAGACAACCAAACAATAATAAAATGCTAGGAATAAATCAACACTTTTCAATAACAACTCTTTTTTTTTTTTTTTT
>NW_007726775.1:428410-430179 GCF_000696425.1 Galeopterus variegatus
ATATTAGGTCACAAATCAAGTCTCAACAAATTCAAAAAAATTGGAATTATCTCATGTATTTTCTCAGAACACAATGGATTAAAATTAGAAATCAATAACAAATGAAATTCTGGAAACTATACGAACACATGGAAATGAAACAGCATTCTACTTAATGACATATGGGTCCAAGAAGAAATCAAGCAGAAAAGCAAAAAATTTATTGAAACGAATGAAAATAATGATACATCATACTGAAACCTGTGGGATCCTGCAAAGGTAGTACTAAGGGGGGGATTTATTGCATTAAATGCTCACTTCAGAAGAATGGAAAGATAGCAAGTGAACAACGTAGCACTTCACCTTAAAGAACTAGAAAAACAAAAACAATCCAAACCTAAAGTTAGCAGACAGAAAGAAATAATTAAGATCAGAGCAGAACTTAATGAAATTGAAACCCAAAAAACAATACAAAATATCAATGACTCAAAAGTTGGTTTTTTGAAAAGATAAATAAAATTGACAAACCTTTAGCATGGCTAACAAAAAAAAAAGAAGAGAGAAGATTCAAATAAAAAAATTAGAAATGAAAAAGGTGATATTACAACTGATTCATCTGAAATAGAAGGAATCATTCGAGACTACTATAAACAACTATATGCCAACAAATTTGAAAATCTGGAGGAAATGAATAAATTTCTGGACACACACAAGCTACCAAAACTGAGCCATGAAGACGCAGAAAATCTGAACAGACCAATAACAATAAAGGTGATTGAAGCTCTTATCAGAAGGCTCCTAACAAAGAAAAGCCCAGGACCAGATGGATTCACAGCAGAATTTTACCAAACATTCAAAGAGGAATTGACACCGATTCTTTACAAACTGTTCCAAAAGATTGAAACATACACAAATCTCCGAAACTCATTCTATGAAGCAAACATCATCCTGATACCAAAACCAGGTAAAGATATAACCAAGAAAGAAAACTACAGGCTGATATCCTTGATGAATATAGATGCAAAAATCCTCACTAAAATACCAGCAAATGGAATGCAGCAACACATACATAAAATTATTCACCACGATCAAGTGGGATTCATCTCCGGGACGCAAGGTTGGTTCAACATATGCAAATCAATAAATGTGATACACCATATTAATAAAATGAAATACAAGGACCATATGATCATCTCTATAGATGCTGAAAAAGCCTTTGATAAAATTCAACATTCATTCATGACAAAGACCCTCTATAAGTTAGGTATAGATGGAAAGTATCTCAACATAATTAAAGCCATATATGATAAACCCACTGCCAATATCATCCTGAATGGGGAAAAGTTGAAAGCTTTTCCTTTAAGAACAGGAACTAGACAAGGATGCCCACTCTCACCATTTCTATTCAACATAAGTGTTGGAAGTACTAGCCAGAGCAATCAGAGAAGAGAAGGAAATAAAGGGCATCCAGATTGGAAAAGATGAAGTCAAACTGTCCCTGTTTGCTGATGACATGATCCTATATATCGACAGCCTAAAGCCTCTACAAATAAACTCTTGGAGTTGATAACTGATTTCAGCAAAGTAGCAGGATACAAAATCAACACTCAGAAATCAGTAGCATTTCTATTCTCAAATAGTGAACATGCAGAAAGAGAAATCAAGAAAGCTTGCCCATTTACAATAGCCACCAAAAAAATAAATCAAGAAAGCTTGCCTATTTATGATAAATAGCCACCAAAAAAATAAAATACTTAGGAATTGAGTTAACCAAGAATGTGAAAAATCTC
>NW_007726775.1:431021-435057 GCF_000696425.1 Galeopterus variegatus
TATACACCCTGAAACAATAAAACTTCTTAAAGAAAACATAGGAGAAACATTTCAGGAAGTAGGAGTAGACCCAGACTTCATGAATATGACCCCAAAAGCATGGGCAACCAAAGGAAAAGTAAACAAATGAGATTATATCAAACTAAAGAGCTTCTTCCCAGCAAAAGAAATAATTAACAGAGTTAAAAGACAACCCACAGAGTGGGAAAAAATATTTGCAAAATATACATCTGACAAAAGATTAATATCCAGAATATACAAGAAACTCAACAACCTTACAAGAAAAAAACAAGCAACCCAATTAAAAAATGGGCAAAAGAGCTAAGTAGGCATTTTTCCAAGGAAGATATACAAATGGCCAACAGACATATGAAAAAATGCTCAACATCACTCAGCATCCGGGAAATGCAAATCAAAACTACACTGAGATACCATCTCACCCCAGGTAGGATGGCTAAAATCCAAAAGACTCTGAATGATAAATGCTGGCGAGGATGCAGAGAAAAAGGAACTCTCATACATTGTTGGTGGGACTGCAAAATGGTGCAGCCTTTATGGAAAATGGTATGGAGGTTCCTCAAACAATTGCAGATAGATCTACCATATGACCCAGCTATCCCACTGCTGGGAATATACCCAGAGGAATGGAAAGCATCAAGTCGAAGGTATACCTGTTCCCCAATGTTCATCGCAGTACTCTTTACAATAGCCAAGAGTTGGAACCAGCCCAAATGTCCATCATCGGATGAGTGGATATGGAAAATGGGTATATTTACACGATGGAATACTCTGGTATAAAAAAGAATGAAATACTGCCATTTGCAATGACATGGATGGGCTTAGAGAGAATTATATTAAGTGCAACAAGTCAGGCACAGGAAGAGAAATACCACATGTTCTCACTTATTGGTCGGAGCTAAAAATAAATTCACACACACACAGAAAATGGGGGGGGGGGTAAGAAGCAAAGAATGTTTATCAGGAATAGGATATTTATACAGCCTTAAAATATCTAACCACACATAACTCATTAATTACAAAGGTGGGAAAATTACTTTTACAGTGGAGAACTCTAGACATCATCTTAACCAAGTAATCAAAGTAATCATCAGTATTGTGACAAATTGGAATCATGTACTTCCAGATATGATGCTTTAGAAGGACACATTACTTACACAGAATTTTTGTCAAAAATGTATAGCTTGAATTTAATCACAGTGAAACTCCGATAACCTCAAATTAAAGGACATTCTGAACAACTGGCCTATCCTCTTAAAAAATGTGAGTGTCACAGAAGACAAAAGCTGAGGAACTATTCTAGATTAAAGGAGACAAAAGAAGCATGCAGCTAAATGCAGTCCTAGATTGAATTCTAAACCAGAAAAAAAAAATTGTTATAATGGACAGTTTTGGAACAATTACTGAAATTTGAACATAGACTGCATACTACTATCATATCAAAGTTAAATTAACTATAGTTAGCAATTATACCATGGTATGTAAGGGAGCGTCTTTCTCATTAGGGTATATATACTATGGTATCAAAGATGAAAGGCTATGGTGTCCACAACTTATTCTCTAATAGTTCAGATAAAATATTAATAGTTTGTGTACATTTATAGATTGTGAAAGAGAGAGATAAAGCCAATGTAGCAAATTGTTAACAATTGGCGAATCTAAGGGAAAGATATGGAAATTCATTATACTGTTCTTACAACTTTTTGGTAGGATTGAAATCGTTTTACAAAATAGTTTAAAGACTATACAAGATTTATCAGAAAGAGTCTGAAAAAAATGGTGGGGGGGAAATAGAGATTGGCTCTATAAATGAAAAAAAAAAAAACATTTTCTCTCTAGATAGTAATCACCCCTTATCAGTAAGGGGTACATATATTCCAAGACCCCCAGTGGATGCCTGAAACTGGATCTTACTTGAACCCTATATATGCTGTGTTTTTTCTTATACATACATACCTATGATAAAGTTTAATTTATAAATTATGCACAGTAAGCGATTAACAACAATAATAATAAAATAGAACAACTATAACAATATACTGTAATAAAAGTTATGTGAATGCAGTCTCTCTCAAAATATCTTATCGTACTCTACTCACCGTTCTTTTGATGATGTAAGATGATATAATGCCTGTGTGATGAGACAAAGCAAGGTGAATTATGCGAGCATTGTGATATAACGTTAGCTACTATTGACTTTCTGCATCCCTTACTTGCAGTAAATGACTTGGTGTAACTTGTTTCTGGGGATCTCTTGCTGAAGAGAGATATGCTTCATATGCTTTCTGGGGCAACACGTTGCTGTCAATCAGAACATATTTCTGTGCATGTCTTCCACACACAAATTTAATGCCTTTTCCATCTTAACTAAGCACTTATTACATACTGTGGCCAAAACTTTTGCAGTTTGAGATACAATAGCAGAATTAGCACAAATTATTTTTCCTTTTTCACAGTTTCAGGTATAGAAGATTCATTCTTACTGAAGACCTTAGCAACCTCAGAGTGCAATTTTTTTTCTTTCCTTAAGTCAAGAACTTTCACCTTTTCACTTAAAAGAAACACTTTCCAGCTTGTCTTTGTCATAACTGAACTTCCGGTATCACTGTTGCGCTTTGGGGCAATAATTAAGTCAAATAAGGATGACCTGAACATAAGTATTGTGATACCATGACAGTGGATCTGATAACTGAGATAGCTACTAAGTGATGAACAGGCTGGGAGCATCTATCATGGGGATGTGCTGGACAAAGGAATGATTCACGTCCTGGGCAGGATGACACAAGATTCCATCACATGACTCAGAATGACAGAATTTAAAATTTATAGTTTATTTCTGCAATTTTTCATTTAATATTTTTAGACTTAGGTGACTGTGGGTAACTGAAACCACATAAAATGAAACTTTGTATAAGAGGGACTACTGTATTCACACCAACACTTCTGACACCTAATAAGTGGGTTTTTCCCTCACATTAAGCAATTCTGACACTAATGACCTTGAGTTAGCATAGAATGCACATGTTAAAGGCTCAGTCCCACAAGACTGCCTCCTACTTCAGACACCATTTGTAAGTCTCAGCCTCCCAGATGTCTGACTAACTATAAATCTGGGGTTCCCACAACTCCCTCTTCTGGTTTGATAATTTGCTAAAATGGCTCACAAAACTCAAAGACCATTTACTTACGTTTCCCGGTTCATTATAAAGCATGTTTCAAAGGATACGCATGAACAGCCAGATGAAGATATATACATAGGGTGAGGTATGGGGAAGGGGCACAAATCTTTCATGCCCTCTCTGGGTGTGCCACCCTCCCAGCACCTCCATGTGTTCACCAACCTGGAAGCTCTCCAAACTCTTCTGTATAGGGTTTTTATGGAGGCTTCATCATGTAGGCATGATTGATTAAATCCCTGGCCATTGGTGATTAACTCAACCTACAGCCCCTGTCACCTCCCCAGATATGGGGAGATAGGGCTGAAAGTTCCAACCCTCTAATCATGTGGTTGGTTCCCCTAGCAACCAACCCCCCCATGCTTAGGGGCTTTCCAAAATTCACCTCATTAGCATAAACTGGTGTGGTTGAAAGGGACTTGTTATGACTCTTCTTTCACCTTCACTCCTGAGCTGTTTCAGGAACCAGGGACAGAAAACAAATATTATAACAACAGATGATACTATGCTCTTAACACAGGATTTTATGAGCTCTGGCCAGGAGCTGGGGACAAGACCAAAACATATATTTATTACATCACAGTATCACACTATATGGTATTAAAATGAATTGTACAGTGATAATAGTTAAAAGAGTGCTACAGGGCCAAGAGACTGATAAATCAGTGGAAATACACTTAAATACAATGGGCATTTACTTTATGATAAAAGTGCCATTTCAGACCAGTTTGGAAAAGATGAATTATTCAACAAATAATGTCAAGATGCTTGCTAGCCATTTCGAGTCTGGGGAGAGTTTTTTTTTTTTTTTTTTTTTTTTTTTTTTTTTTTTTTTTTTTCTT
>NW_007726775.1:435313-513539 GCF_000696425.1 Galeopterus variegatus
GGGGGGGTTTTTTTTTTTTTTTTTTTTTTTTTTGTCTTTTGTCTTTTTTCCGTGTCCGGCAATGGATCGCAACCCTCAGTGTTGCCCCCGTACCGGACCGGGGACCGGCAACGGGATCGCAAGCATCGGCGTTGCTCCCGCGCCTCGCTCAGCCAGTGAGCGGGAGCCGGTCTGTATGTGGGATCCGAACCCTCGGACGGGAGCGCCGCCACGCTTCCCAAGCGGCGCACTATCCAGTGCGCCACCGGGCCGGCCCCGAGTCTGGGGAGAGTTTAAGTTGTAGCCCTACCTTACTACTGTCTCCAAAATCACATATTTCAAAGACCTAAGTATAAAAAAGAGAAAGATCATAAAAGTTCTGGATGAAGGCATGATTATTACTTTTCTAATAAAATGGAGTGGGGAAAGGCTTTCAAGGTGTGACAGAATCTGAAAGTCAAAGGCAAAGATTTGATAAATTTGTCTATATATTTTAAGTTTCTGCATGGTAGAAAAATACCAAGTGCAGAGTCAATTTACAAATGGAAAGTGGGAAAACAATTTCAAGAGACTGAGAAACTTGAGAAAAAGGGGCTAATTTTCTTACTATGAAAAGAGCTTTTTATAAATCAAGATAACCTAATAGAAAAACAATCAAAGGATATGAACAGGATGTTTACAGTAAAAGAAACACAAATGGCCATTAAAGATATGAAACAATACTTAGCCTTTTTAATAATTAAAGAGATATACTAATACCACAGATTTTATCTATCAGAATAACACAGATGAAAAGATTAATGATCCTTAAAATTGCTGAGTACACGAGGAAACTTACATATGCTCTCATAAGTCTATTCTGAGAGGTGCAAATTTGTTGCAACATTTTTTGAAGGGGTAGCATAATTTGGCAGTATCTAACTAAAATTGAAATGAGTGTTCCCTTTTCACCCAACATTTCCACTTATAGGAACTACAGATATACAGATAAAGTTGAACAACAGAGGGGCAGTTAGAGGTTATGACACTCCCTCTTCCCCCTCTTCCCCCTCTCTCCCTCTCCCTGCTGCACCCCAGCACCCTGTGGGGGTCATTACTTAAATAGTAGTTAAATACCTAATTACAGATAGTCTACTATTGGATAAGCTATTTAACTGTCATTCATGACATACCTAACCAAAAATTTTCCAGTATTTTTATTTGAAAAAATCTGTGTAAGTGGACCCACACTGTTTTAGTCCATTTGTATTGCTATAACAGAAATACCTGAAGCTGGGTAATTTATAAAGAACAGAGGTTTATTTGGCTTATGATTCTGGCACAGCTGCATCTGGTGCGGGCCTCAGGCTGCTTCTACTCATGGCAGAAAACGGCAGGCAGCCAGCAGGGACAAGCAGGTCACATGGTGAGAGGAAGGGAGAGAGAGGGAGGGGAGGTGCCAGGGTCTTTTAAACAACCAGCTCTTGTGGGAACTAATAATAGAGCGAGAACTCACTCACTACCCCCCGTCCCCCAGGGAGAGCATTAATCCATTCATGAGGGATCCGCCCCCATGATTCAAACAGCTTCCAACACTGTCACATTGCAGGTCAGATTTCCACGTGAGTTTTGAGACAACACATCCAAACTCTGTCACATGCAGTTTAGGTCATGTTGTTCAAGGATTTGCTATAAAATTATACACATATACACACATACAAGGATGTTTACTGCAGCATGCTGTGGAAGAATAAACAATTGGAAACAACCTAAATATCTAGTTAAGTTATGGTATATCAAATCAGTTAATATAAAATATTTGTATATGCATAAAATTTATCTTTGAACAAATATTTTTGCACTACATGGCAGGAATTTAAATGAACATACAAAAACACTTGTTTAGTAATGGTTATATCACTGGAAAGTGGGACTAGGAGGTTCAGGGTCCTTTAATTTTCACCTTAAATTCTTCTGCATTATTTGGATATTTTGCATGTTTAACTTTAATTTTTAAAAAGCATTGAATCATACTTTCAGCGTACTTTGATATATTTGGGGGAAATTTTGCAAATGCTTGGTATAAAATCTTATTTTCGGAAGATGTGACCTTTACTTTTAATGAAGGACCATGAAATGGTGATTATCTAATCCCAGTGTTCTGTAGAGCCCTTTATACTTAAGGAATTCAGCTTACTCGTTTTCTACTATTCCCTATATGTATTCAGTCCCAAGTCAGTGGGACTGTACAGATTTAAAATATTGATATTGGAAAACAAGCATATTTTAGAGTAATGTTATCTATTTCTCTATTGTTTTACTTACTGCTTTTTTTTTTAAGGTATTCTACATAGTCCTTCAAAGTTTCACTTCTTTTATCCTGTTGCCAAGGTATTCTTCTGAAATGCAGCCATAATTATATTACTCTCTTGCTCAAAATGGTATACTGGGTCTTCGTTTTCTTTAAGAATAAAATCTAAAAGTTCCTGGCCTAGTGTTCTGGGCTCTGCAGAATTTGACCCCAAATAACCTTTCCTACCTTATTTTCCTCTACTTTATAAATTGTGTAAGCCACACAGACTGTATCTTTACACTCTTCCTTATTTGCTGAGTGTTTTCCTATTTTTATGCCTTTGCTTATGCTATTTGATGAAGAGACTTTACTGATTTAAAATACCGATAAGGGGCGGGGAGTAAAGGGGGAGGCCAGCAAGGTTGAAGTATAGTTTTCAAGAAGATTGGTACACAATGAGGTAGGAAAGTTATATAGTACTTTTATACCTTGTTTAGGAGTCTGGGTTTTGTTCTAGGTATAAGAGAAAGTCACTGTAAATTGCTATAAACAGAAAATGACAGATCCAATTTACATTTTTGAAAGGTTATTCTGACTAATATTTGAAGAATAGATTGGAAAAGGACAAGAAAGGACAGGAAACCTATTAGAGACAGGTAGTATTGTGAGAGAAAATAGAAGTGGACAGATTTATGATTGTTTAGTGAGGGATTAATGTCAGGAACAGGAAGGTGAGGGAGATGTAAGTACAATAATAACTCCCAGATTTTGGTTTGGGCAGTAGGTGGATGTGCCATTTACAGAGTTGTAGAAGATTCAGAGAGATACAGTTCTAGAGGAGGTTAGAATAGAGTTCAGATAGTGACATTTACAATTTGAGATGGTGGTGACATCCAAGTGAATATATCAAGTATATTGTTGAGTATGTGAACCAGGAGCTCAACAGAGAAGTCATAGCTCAGAATGTAAATTTGAAAGTAGTTAACAGCATGAAGGTGATACTAAAAGCCACAGGGAGAGATGAGTTCACTTAGTAAGAGAATATAGAATGGAATTGGCCATACATGGAGGTTATTGATCATATTAGCAAGAACAGTTTTAGTCCAGAAGTGTGGCTGCACTCTGGAGTATTTTGACGAGCGAGTAAGGGTAGGGAAAGAGGTAAAGAAAAGGAAAATAGGTATTTTCCACTTTGGAATCTTGGCTGTGAATAGTAACAGAGAAATGGGCTGATATACTAAATGATGCTTTCAGTCTATTGGAAATGATCTAGTAAAGAGGGAGAGCCTGAAGGTATGAGAGAGATGATAGGGAAAGGAAACAAGGTCTTGAAAGGAAGATGAATTGGACTCCAGAGCACCATTGAAGGGACTTGCCTTTAAAAAAGGAGGAGTGGTTTTTGCCTCTGTATCCAAAAAGGTTGTAGAGGCAAGTGGGTTAGCATGGGTGGCCGTAGGATTGCCTTGGGGTATTTGTATGCAGTGATCCCTCTGACCAGAAATTCTATTTTTTTGGTGTTCCCCCCCATCCCCCTTTGCCTTAGCTCTTATTTTTACTTCACCTTTCAACCTTCTCTAACTACCTTTTATCATTTAAATTATTCTTGTCGCCTTGTTTTTGTCCTTTATAACCCTTAATACAATTTATAATTATATATTTGTTTGCATGTATTTGTTTAATGCAGGAGCTGCAATCTCAAGAACATGCAGAAACTAAGAAAAACCTCCCAATTTTTAAATACTGCTAGATAATTCTAAAATTTTATAGAGTCTTTACATAAGTTAGGTATAAAAACAATTCCCAGGTATTCATCCCATTATACTCTGTGGAAATCCATAGGTATTTAATGAAAACTCTGGTCACCAATAATCTATAGTGTGGGTGAAAAGGATCCCATAGTTTCATCTATGTATCTTTGTTTCTGCCTGTGACTTGGAACTTCAAAAAAGTGTATTGACCCCATATTAGACTTAATAATTAGGGTTTATGTTGCATCTTAGTCTGTTCCTGCTGCTATATCAAAATACCACTAGTTAGTTTATAAATAATAGAAATTTATTTTTCACATTTCTGGAGGCTGGGAAGTCCAACGTCAGGTGTTGGCAGATTCATTGTCTGGTGAGGGCTGCTCTCTGCTTCATAGATTATGACTTGTTGTTGCATCTTCTCAGGGAGGATGGGATGAAGATTGTTCTCACATGGCAGAAGGCAGAAAAGTGCCAAATAGGCTCCTTTGAGTCCCTTTTATAAAGGCACTAATCTCATTCATGAAAGTGGAACCCTGGTGACCTAATCACCTACTAAAGGCCTCACCTCTTAATACTGTTGCATTGGGGATTAAGTTTCAACATGAATTTTGGAGGCGCACAAGCATTCAAACCACAGCAGATTGTGCCTGTTTTGATATATAGAGTAAGGTTGTCAAAAAGTGAATATAGAAGGTAGTAAATTTTATGTTATGTGTACTTTACCACAATAAAAAATGTTGGGGGGGGGAGTGAAGATGATGCACAGAAAAGGAATTTTAGAAGGCTCTAAAACATGGGGTTTTTTTTATTTCACCCATCTAATTCCTGATGATGAAAATGGAGTCTCAGGTTTCTTAGCTGAAAATGGGGTTACCAGTACCTATCTCTCAGTTTTACTAGCAGGATTATTTTTTTTTTTAAAGTAAATATAGAGTACGTATCATAACCCTCCACACACAGCAGATGATAAATATATATGATAGCTACTCTTATGATCTGGAGAGCTAAAGTGCCTTCCTCGAGGTCACTTTGCTGGTCAGTGCAGAGTCTAGTGAAGAATCAAGGTCTCATGACACAGAGTCTCTTCAACTCTTACCATGCAATTCTTTCAAAATCTTTTTTTTTTTCCTTTTCAGAGTCCGAATGTCATTCAGAATTTGAAAATACTACCCATTCTGTCTTCAGGTCAGCCAAGTTTTACATTCATCATCCAGTGCATCTACCAAGTGATCAAGACTTTTGCCATGAATCTTTGGGAAAAAATGTTTTCACGAGGCATTCTTGGAAAGATTTCTTTCAGCATCATTCTGAAAAACATAGAGAACACACTTCTATTCCTCCCCCTTATCAAAATATGGACAAGACTAAGATAGATTATACCAGAATAAAGAGCCTAAGCATCAATGTGAATTTAGGAAACAAAGAAGTGATGCACACTACTAAAAGTCAGGCTACAGAGTATCCAAAATATAACAAACAAATTAATGATCCAAAAAGGGATCATAAGGTCACCCCAGAGCTAACAACTCAGCACACTAAAAGTTTGAATGAACTCTGGAACAAGTACCAGGAGCGACAGAGGCAACACAAGCCACCTGAGTTCAGTGACAGTAAAGAACCATCCTTGGTAGAGCGACTTGACCGTTTGGCTAAACTTCTTCGGAGTCCCATCACACATACTCTTCAAGCCTCAGAAAGTACACACGATGATAGCAGAGGGGAACAAGATATTAAGGAATGGAGTGGTAGACTGCAGCATCAGAAAAACAAGCTTCAGAAAAAGAAGCGGTATAAAAATCTAGAGAAAAGCCACAAAAACATGGATGTTAAAAGAAACAAAGTGCTTTCTCATCAAGCTAGGAGGTCCAATCAGATTAAAATTGAACAGATTAAATTTGACAAATATATTCTGAGTAAACAGCCAGGTTTCAATCATGTAAGCAACACTTCTTCAGATTCTAGACCCTCAGAGGAGAGTGAACTGCTCACAGATACTCCCACCAACATCCTTTCCACTACCACTTCTCCTATGGAATCAGATATATTGACCCAAACCGATAGAGATATGGCTTTGCATGAAAGGAGTAGCTCTATTTCTACCATAGACACTGCTCGATTGATCCAAGCTTTTGGCCATGAAAGAGTATGTTTGTCACCCAGGCGAATTAAATTATATAGCAGCATCACCAACCAACAGAGAAGTTACCTTGAGAAGCGGAACAAGCACAGTAAGAAAGCATTGTATATGGGTCATCCTCAAATGACTTCTGAGCACACCAGAAGGAGACACATCCAGGTACATGGCTACAAATTCCATCTGGCAATGTGACTGCCTTTCTCATGGACTTTTTATTTAAGCTTTGCACACAGGTGAAAAAAACAAAGCAATTTGCCCTTTCCTCACTATAACATTTCTTACCAACTAGAAAAGAGTGAGAAAGTATAGTACAGTACTATTGTGAGTTGTCATTCTTTTCATCAACACTCATGTACAAATTAACCTTTGGATGAAGGGCTTTGCTGCTAGATGCTTCAGAATCTGCATACCCCTGCCATAGGGGAGGTTCAAGTTTAGATGACCTCTGTTCTGACCAGTATTGCCTGGTTTTTGTTTGTTTGGGATTTTATTTTGTTTTTTATTCATTCCTCCCTGTCTTTCAAGAAATATTTCAGGTGCTTGTAAACACACATACACATGTAAATAATACAATATGGTTTTTTAAAAAGGTAAATGAAAAATTGGAATGATAGAAAAATTGAAGCTGAGGTGAGCTACAGCATGATTTAAAAAAAAACAAACGAATTGTGAGCGATGGAAAGACAGATTGAAGCCAGGAGGGAGGTAAATATACCTTGTGGATATGGTTGCTACAAGTGAGCTACAAATTTGTCTTTATGTTTTCTGGCACCTCGTGTTGCTAGAATTTTGTGATCAATTACATTAGTCTGCAATATAAAAGCAAACCAAATTTTCAAATGCATTACAGGTATTTCTGGTACAAAAACCAAAGAGAAATTTCTTTCATCTGTCTTCATAAGGAATGTACCACACATTGTGTTATAATACAGTTGAATTTTGTGGTTTTATTCTCATTTTAGATTATAATATGTATTCCTTTATGGCATGAGTTTGCCGTTATTAAACACAATATTATCATTAACAAACAACAAAAAAAGAAGGTACCACAATGTAACATAGTCTTCCACAATATCCTTACAATAGATTTTGTACAATGCCCATAAGACTATTATCACATTCCTTTGTTTAGGGAGTAAAGGCAGATCTTGACGTACAACAAATACAAATCATTGCTTTAACCTAAGAGTAAAATTTAGAGTATCTAGAGAAGTGCTCTCCAAAGAGAAATGCTTGCAAAATAGTTCATTGGAATATGGGAAGAAAAATATTAAAATTTATATTTATTTTTCTCAGCCCTTTAAAATTTATATTTTTGTATATGTTTTATAATATATGAGTATGGTAGTGATATTATTTATAAATAAATATCTATTTTGGCAATTTGTGCCCAAAAATAGTTTGTTGGTAGAATTGCTTGATCAAAAAAATTTGGAGACCACTGATCTAGAGAAAAGGAGGCATGAGATGTTCAGACAATCTACCATAAATATTATTTCTCATAATTGAGCTTTTAGTAGTCATTAAATGACAATGATTACATATATAAGTAATACAGTATGATTTTTTTAAAAAGTGAGTGAAGAATTGAGATTGACACAGATTAAGGCTTTTTGTTCCATAGAGGAAATGTAGGAGATGTGTGTGTGTGTGTGTGTGTGTGTGTGTGTGTGTGTGTGTGTGTGTGTGTGTTAGAATGTATGTAACATAAAGTTTATAGTTTTGACCATTAAGCAGTGACTTCTTATTCCCCCTCCCAACCAGCCCCTGGCAACCAATAATCAACTTTCTGTCACTGGATTTACCAATTCTGGTTATTTTATAGAAATGGAATCATATAATATGCAACATTTGTGTCAGGCTTCTTTCACACTGGCATAATATTTTCAAGGTACATCAATGTCATAGCATGTATCAGTACAGGTTGTCCCCTATCAATGGGGGGTTGGTTCCAGGACCAACTCCTCCCCCACCACCATGGATACCAAAATCCACAGATGCTCATGTTCCCTGATGTAAAATGGTGTAGGTTTGCATATTACCTACACACATCCTCCCATACACTTCAGATCATCTCTAGATTACTTATAATACCTAACACAATGTAAATGTTATGTAAATAGTTGTTAGGCTGATTTTTTCAATCTGTATTTTGGTTTTTTTTAATATTTTTGATTTGCAGTTGCTTGGATCCACAGATGCAGAACCCATGGATACAGAGGACCAACTGTACTTTATTGCTTTTTGTGGCTGAATAATATTCCATTGCATATGTTTACTACATTTTGTTTATCTGTACATCCATTGATGTGCATTTGGGTTGTTTCCACCTTTTGGCTATTGTGAATAGAGCTGATATAGAACACTAGTGTGCAAGTTTTTGTTTAAACACCTGTATGCTTTTTTTTTTTTGATGTATGACTAGGAGTGGAAATACTGGGTCACTTGTAATTCTGTATTTAAATTATTGAGGAATCACGTGTCAATAGTGGCTGCACTATTTTACATTCCTACCAGCAGTTCACAAGGGTTTCAATTTCATGATGTCCTTGCCAACACTTTATATATATATACACACTAGCCATCCTCTTGGATGTGAGGTGGTATCTCATAGTAATTTTGATTTACATTTCCCTAATGATTAGTCATGTTAAGCATGTTTTTATGTGTGTATTAGCCATTTGTATATCTTCTTTGGAGAAATGTCTTTTCAAGTCCTTTGACCCTTTTAAATGTTTGTTTTTGTTATTATTATTAAGTTGTAGGAATTTTCTATATATTCTGGATATTAACCCCCATCAGATATTCTGCAAATATTTTATCCCATTCTGTAGGTTGCCTCTTTCACAATCACTCTGTTAACTGTGTTCATTGACAAACAGAGTTTTTCATTTTTCATGTAGTCCAATCTATCTATTTTTTGTTCCCTGTGCTATTGGTGTCATGTCCAAGAAATCATTGCCAAATCCAATGTCTTGAAGGTTTTCTTTTATGTTTTCTTTTAGGAGTTTTATAATTTTAGCTTTTATACTTAGGTCTTTGAAACATTTTGAGTTCATTTTTGTATATGGTGTAAGGTAAAGGTCCACCTTCAGTCTTTTACATATGGATATTTAGTTTTCACAACACCATTTGTTGAAAAGACTGTCTTATTCCCATTAAATGTTCTTGGCACTCTTGTCAAAAATCATTTGACAAGAGGTTTATATCTCTTACAAGGTTTATATGAGGTTTATATCTGAGCTATCTGTTCTTCTCCATTGGTCTATATGCCTGTCTTCATGCCAGTACCACACTGTTTTGGTTTACTGTATCTTTGTAGTAAGTTTTGAAAGCAGGAGGGGTGAGACTTGCAAATTTGCTCTTTTTTCAAGAGTGTTTTGATTAGTCAGGGTCGCTTGAGATTCTATAACAATTTTAGTAAATGTTTTATTAGTTTTGATGCTATTAGAAGTGCAGTTGTGGGTCGGCCCTGTGGCCCACTCAGGAGAGTGCGGTGCTGATAGCGCCAACGCTGTGGATTCGGATCCTATATAGGGATGGCCGGTTAGCTCACTGGCTGAGCATGGTGCAAACAACACCAAGCCAAGGATTGCGATCCCCTTACCAGTCAAAAAAAACCCAAAAAAACAAAGTGCAGTTGCTTTCTTAATTTCACTTTTGGATGATTCATTACTAGTGTATATATACATAACTAATTTTTGCATGTTGATCTTGTATCCTGCACTTTGGCTGAATTTATTTATTAACTCTAACAGTCTTCTTGTGGATTCTTTAGGATTTTTTGTATATAAGATCATGTCATCTGCAAATAGAGATAATCTTACACCCTCCTTTCCAATTTGGATTCTTTTTATTTCTTTTTCCTAATTACTCTGAACAGAACTTCTAGTGGAGTACTGAATATAAGTGGCAAAAGCAAGCATTCTTGTTTATCATCTCAGTAGGAAAGTTCTCAGTCTTTACCATTGAGACTGATTTTAGCGGAATTTTTCAAGTATGACCTTTATCATGTTGAGGAAGTACACTTCTTTTTCCATTTTGACAAATGTTTTTATCATGAAAGGGTTTTGATTTTTGCCAAATGTGTTGGCAGCTATTGAGATGATCACCTAGGTTTTTCCTCTTTTATTCTATTAATATGCTGTAAATTTATTGATAATTATATATTGAACCAACTTCCCATTCCTTGAACAAATCCCACTTGATCATGTTGTATAATCCTTTTCATATGCTGCTGGATTTAGTTTACTAGGATTTCTTTTTTATTTTTTTTTTTTAAAGATGACCAGTAAGGGGATCTTAACCCTTGATTTAGTGGTGTCAGCACCATGCTCACCCAGTGAGCCAACTGGCCATCCCTACATGGGATCCGAACCCATGGCCTTAGTGTTATCAGCACCACACTCTCCCGAGTGAGCCACGGGCTGACCATAGTTTACTAGAATTTCGAAGAGGACTTTTTCATCTTTATTCATAAGGAATATTGGTCTGAAGTTTTCTTCTGATGTCTTTGTCTGCCTTTGGTATCAGGATTATACTGGCCTCACAGAAAGAGTTAAAAGTTTTCCCTCCTCTTCAGTTTTTTGATAATGAGTTTGGGAAGTATTGATGTTGATGATTGATTTTAATTCTTTAAAGATTTGATAGAATTCATCAATGAAGCTATCTGGTCATGTGTTTTTCTTTGGAGAATTTTTTTTTAACTGATTCGATCTCTTGGTGTAAGTTTATTCAGATTTTTTATTTCTTCTTGAGCCAGTTTTTGTAGTTGCATTTCTAGGAATTTGTTCATCTCTATTTTTTCTAGTCTCTGTTTTGTTTATCTCTACTATAATCTTCATTATTTCCTTTGCTTGGTTTGGGTTTAGTTTGCTCTTCTTTTTCTTTTTCTTTTTCTTTTTTTTTAATATAAACATGACTGATAAGGGGATCTTAACCCTTGACTTAGTGTTTTTCTTTCCTTTTTTTTTTTAATATAAAGATGACTGATAAGGGGATCTTAACCCTTGACTTGGTGTTATCAGCACCACGCTCACCCAGTGTGAGGCACGGGCAAGCCCCTTGCTCTTCTTTTTCTAATTCCTTATGGCTTAAAGTTAAGGATATTTGATTTGAGATTTTTCTTTTCTTGTTTTGTTTTTCGTGACCACAGCAATACTCAAAAAAGGTTATTTTCTCTCAATGTAGGCATTTACAGCTATAAATTTCTCTCTGAGCACTGCTTTTGCAAATATAAATTTCCTTCTAAGCACTGCCTTCACTGCATTCATAAGTTTTGATATGTTTTGTTTTCCTTTTCATTCATCTCACAGTATTTTCTAATTTCCCTTGTGATTTCCTCTGACTATCGAGTGTTTAAGACTGTGGTATTTAATATCCACCTATTTGTGAGTTATCCAAATTTCCTTCTGTTACTGATTTCTGGTTTTATTTCATTGTGATCAAAGAATATACTTTGCATTATTTCAATTCTTTTAAATGTATTGTACCTTCTTTTTTGGCTTAGCATATTATCTCTCCTAGAGAATCTCCATATGCACTTGAGAAGATGTGTATACTAGTTGTTACTAGTTGGAATGTTCTGTATATGTGTTGGGTCTGGTTGGTTTACCATGGTGTTCAAGTCCTCTATTTCCTTTTTGGTCTTTTGTCTAATTTTCCTATTCATATTGAAAGTGTGGTATTGAAGTTTCAAACTATTACTGTGGAACTCTTTCTCTATTCAATTTTTTCCTCTTTTGCTTTGTATATTTTAGGGCTCATAATTCATAATTGTATATCTTCTTCAGGGATTGACCCCTTTATCAGTACAAAATTCCCTTCTTTGTCTCTTATAACAATTTTGAACTTAAAGCCTATTTTGTCTGTCATTAAGATAGCTATGCCAGTTCTCTTTTTGATACAATTTACTTTCAGAGTGTTTGTGTCTGGATCTAAATGCTAAAGTGAGTCTCTTTTAGACATAATATAAATGATCATTTTTTGTAATCCATTCTGCCATCTCTAACTTTTACTTGGAGAGTATAATTTATTTACATTTGAAATGATTACTCATAGGAAAGGACTTTTCCTACTTTGCTATTTGTTTTCTTTCTATCATATCATTTTTGTATCTCAATTTGTTCATTAATGCCTTTTTTGTGTTTGATTTTTGTAAAGTTCCACTTTGCTTCCCTTCTAGTTTCCTTTATATTTTTTTACTTATTTCTTAGTTATGTTGGGGATTACATTAACATTTTAAACATATAACAATCTAATATGAAATAATACCAACTTAGCTTTAATAATATACAAAACTTCTGCTATATACCTTCATCTCTCTCCCTGCACATGTTGATAAGCTTGATGGTGTCCTACAAATTTCTTAAGCTCTGTTCATTTTTATTTATTTTCTTTCTGTCCCTCAAACCAGATAATTTCATTTCACCTATCTTCAAGGACACTGATTCATCTTTGTAATCAAATCTGCTGTTGAACTGCTCAGCTTCATAATTTCTACTTGATTCCTTTTTCTTTGTTTTCTTTTTTTTGGGGGGGTGGGGTTTTTGTTCATCTATTTGTTTATGTTTATATTTGATTCCTTTTGTCAAAGACTCAGATCCCTATACCAGCCAGCCACCAAAAAAATAAATATATTTAATTCCTTTTTATTTCTTGCTGTGTGCAACTTTTAGGGTGATATATTTTAAAACCTAAATTAGATGGGTTATTTTCTAGGAAAATATAAATTAAGAAAACTGACCAAGAAGTTTATTTATTTTTTTTTTTTTTCTCCTTTTTGTCTTTTTTACTGACCGGTAACGGGATCGCAACCCTCGGTGTCGCGCCCGTACCGGGGACCGGCAATGGGATCGCAGCCCTCAGTGTTGCGCCCACCCCACGCTCAGCTAGTGAGCGGGAACCGGTCTCCACATGGGATCCGAACCCTCGGCGGGAGCGCCACCGCGCTCCCAAGCGGCGCACTCTCCAGTGCGCCACCAGGCCAGCCCGGTCGGTTCTTTTTAAAACCTAAACAGAACACTAATAGAGACTGAAAGACTCAATAATTTACAGCTTCTCCCCACCCCCACCCCTAACTACGTGCGCTCCAGAAACTTTGCATAAATATCTGGTCCCACCAGCAAGGTATGAGAATATGTGTTTCTCCATCCCCTTGCCAAGTCTGGACAGTATCCATCTTTTTAACATTTGCTAATGCTTTAAATTGCATTTTTATTAGATTTCAGATTTGCCATTTACATTTCTTATTTTGAGAATTAACTTTTTATATCCTTTATTTTTTCTCTGAAGTTTTTTTCCCATTGATTCTTAAGCATTAATTATATTGTGTTAACATTGGAATAGGGGCTGGTCAGTTAACTCACTTGGTTACAGCATAGTGCTGATTAAAACCAAGGTCAAGGGTTTGGATCCCCATACCAGCCAGCTGCCAAAATACACACACACACACACACACACACACACACACACACACACAAGTGTTGTTTACCCAACTTTTCTTTGTTCCATGCTAAGAAAGATCTTCCAATCTCAAGATTATATAAAAAAAAATTTTTTTTTAATAATCTTTTGAGAGTAGAGAGTCAATGCATTAAAACTCTTAATCCAAGGGTCGGCCTGTGGCTCACTTGGGAGAGTGTGGTGCTGATAACACCAGGGCCACAGGTTCCGGTCCCTACGTAGGGATGGCTGGTTCGCTCACTTGAGAGAGCGTGATGCTGACAACATCAAGACAAGGGTTAAGATCCCCTTACCGGTCATCTTTTAAGAAAAAATAATAATAAATAAACTCTTAATCCACATGGACTTTATTTTATGTTTGTAGATATAATTTTATTTCTGAATGGTTAGCTACTTGTCAAAATAGATTTTAAATAATAAAGTAATATTTATAAATTAATGTATTAGAAAAATTGAATGTTCTTTTGTTAAGTTAGACCACAAACAGTTAGACTTGGTAATTAATTGGCATGGTTCTTTTTTTTTTTTTAAAAAGATGACCGGTAAGGGGATCTTAACCCTTGACTTGGTGTTGTCAGCACCACGCTCACCCAGCGAGCAAACCGGCCATCCCTATATGGGATCCGAACCCGTGGCCTTGGTGTTATCAGCACTGCACTCTCCCGAGTGAGCCACAGGCCGACCCGGCATGGTTCTTTTGAAATTTCAGTTCAGAATAACTGAAATAGGGGCTGGCCTGTGGCTCACTCGGGAGAGTGTGGTTCTGATAACACCAAGTCAAGGGTTAAGAGCCCCTTACCAGTCAAATTTAAAAAAAAGAAAAAAGAACAACTGAAATAATGTGTGGACACCTTATCAAAATGGAAAGATCTGAAAAGGAAACTAATTCTGACTGGAACATGAAGAAAGGAATTTTATTTATGAAACTTGAGTTGGATCAGAACATTTAAGTAAAAATATCTAACAAGCTAGGTATATCTGACCTCATGGATATACCATGGGTGGAATATTTTAGAATCATTTATGTAAAGGTGATCATAATCCTTATAGGTATTAAAGCCAAGAGGGAATATATTTAGGAGAATGTAAAGAAAGAAAATATATATAGGGCCATCATATTTTTCAATCCTAATAGGGAAAACCTTTGGGACCCATATCGTCTAGCTCTACTGCCCTCTACAAGATTTTCATGACTATCTTTCAACCTTCTGGTTTTTTCCATGTGTTAATTGAAGATATTAGCTCTTGGTTCACTTTCTTTTCCCTACCTCAAACCCTGCCATTATCTGGGAAATTTTACTATCCTGTTAAGAGTTTTTTTGACTTCACTTCCAGTGACCGTTGACCATAATGGCCTTCTTTGCGCTTTAGTCATCCATTCTCATGGTTTGAATTTTGGCATCACCCACAATTGTTTTGTCTCTGCAATCTGTACTCATTCACATACCAAAAGAAAATTTTTGAGGACCTTTTATGCCGGCACAATGCATTCTTAGTTTTATGGGGAAAGTTTTACATAGTTATCTACAGAAATACATCTAATTAAGTTCTGATTTTCTAAAGGTGAATAATAGCTAGTTACCACTGGAGTTCCTGCTTTTATAAACTTTTATCTTCTCTCTAGGAATTAAATATTTGTCAAAATGTTATTTTTTGGACAGATGCTTGGTGATTGTGTCACCCCTTACTGGTTAGTAAATTTTAATATTGAAACTACAATTGCCGTTGATCTGCACATTTCTAAAAACTTCACAAGAAAAGACTATCTTTTGGTGCGATAGACTGTATTTCTAATTTTGACTCTGACTTATCAATGTGTATCTCTGGTCCTAAATTTGAATAGTTATGAATGCATTAGCATAAATTCATCCCTCTGAAGGAAGAGCATCTCCAAGAAGATACCTGGATGGCTGATGGCCTGGCAGTAACAGTTTTCCTACATGAAGAATAGCTGTGTAGGGTCATATAAGAAAACGTGGCTTTTTTCCTATGTTGGGTATGTTTTCCTAAGCTCAATTTCCACCTAAAAAGTAATTTTTTTAATTGAAAAGCTTTTATTTGGGGGTCTGTCTTGTATCTCTAATCAATAAATATGGGAATGAATCTTACATAGATTTTAATTAAACTAAAAAGTACTGCAGAAAGCCTGAAACATTTCTGAGATGGTCACATTTACTTTCTTTTCCCAGGTGAGTTTGCTCTCATAATAATAGAAATTAAAACAGAAGCAGCCAGTGCCATATACCTCCTTCCCAGCTATGTGCAACAGAAAGTTTAAACCATGGTAGCTGATAATTTCAGTTAACTTGTGATCTTATGAATCATTACATGTTTAATCCTCAACACAGAGAACTGTGTGGGCTCTCCACACCCATGCCCTGAGGGATGTTGAGATACTGAGACCACTGGAGGAGGGGCCTGAGACTCTCCCATGGACTAAGGAAGGTGGACTGTTGTGGTTTACCAACGGCATCTGTAAATGAATTCAGGAAAAACTAAAAAAGGTGTTCTATCCCATGATGGGTCTTCAGCACACATTGTCAGACTTACGTGCAGGCCTGTGCATTGTGATTATTGTGAATCTGTGGATGGAAGTCAATATTACATGGCATGATTGTATGATTATGACAGTTTGCACTTGGCTTTAGCTGTGAGAGTATGAGTGTTTGTAGTGCTATGTTTTACCTATAGTATCCAGTGCCCACATTTATTAGAACTGTCTGTTCTTTACTATATATGAAAGCAGCACTTTTGATCACCTTCCAATGTTCTGGTATCCCTGATTCAGTAACACAGATGTAGAACTATAGGAAGGACATGATAAACTCTTTTCTTCAAACAAGTCTTCATAATCCACACTCATTTTACTTTGCATACATGAATAAACACATTTTTACAGCTTTCTTGAAATATATTTCACATGCCATAAAATTCACCTATTTAAAATATAGTTTAGTGATTTGGGGTATATTCTCAGAATTTTGCAACCATCACCCTAATCTAATTTTAGAACATTTTCAGCACCTTCCAAAAAAATCTTGTACACATTAATAGTCCTCATTTTCCCAACCTCCCACCTCTGCTCCAGCCCATAGGCAACCAATAATTACTTTCTGTCTCCATGGATTTTCCTATTCTGGACATTTTATATGAGTGAAATCATACAATATGTAATTTTTTGTGACTGACTTCTTTCATTTAGCAATGTTTTCAAGATTCATACACATTGTAGCATGTGTTCATTCCTTTTTTATGGCCAAATACTTTTCCATTGTATGAAAATAACACATTTTATTTATCCATTCATCAGTCCATGAACATCTGGGTTGTTTGTACTTTTTGGCTATTGTGAACTTACAAACAAAACTGCTATGAACGTGCCGGCCCGGTGGCGCACTGTACAGTGCGCCGCTTGGGAGCGCGGTGGCCCTCCCGCCGAGGGTTCGGATCCCACATATAGACCGGCCGCTCACTGGCTGAGCGAGGTGCGGGCGCAACACCAAGGGTTGCGATCCCGTTGCCGGTCACGGTCCGGTACGAGCGTGACACTGAGGGTTGTGATCCATTACCGGTCACGAAAAAAGACAAAAAGGAAAAAAAAAAAACTGCTATGAACATTCATGTACAAGTTTTTGTGTGGACACATGTTTTCATTTCTCTTGGGTATATACCTAGGAGTAGAATTGCCCAATCATATGATAACTACATTTAACCATTTGAGGAACTGCCAAACTGTTTTCCAAAGCTCCTACACCATTTTACATCCCTGCCAGCAATGTATGAAGGTTCCAATTTTTCCACATCCTAGCAAATACTTTTTTTTTGTTTTGTTTTGTCCATCCTAGAGGGCTGAATAAATGTATTTTGTTGAGAGGGGATTTATTTTTAGATTACTTTCTATTTTTAAATATTTACCTTTTTATAGTCCGGAATTAATCAGCAAGAAGGATTTGAACTAAAAACAGAAACACACATACCGAGGCTCATCACTTAATCCAATGTAAAAGTGTGTTTTTTCACACCCCCCGTGGTGCATACCATGACTGGTTGTATACTTTGGAAGTGCAGGAGGTTTAGGAGAGTCTCAGGCTGGGAAGAGACCATAGGAGTCCTATGGTCCTACCCACTCCCATCACATCACTACTTCTGCTGCATCTGCATCAGAAGACATGCCAGCCTCTGCTTCAGCAGCTACACCACTCACTCACTGCTCATGGGGCAGCTCGTTTCATTTGCCTAAGGCTCCAGTTATCAAAGGTTTTAATTTATAAAGATCCAAAATGTGATCATTTTGGAATTCCTGGCTGTTTCTGGAACTACTCTCAGGGCACAGAAATAGATCTAGTCTTCTCTCTCTTGGGCCCCCACTTCCTGCCCTGAAGCGTCTTCTCTCAGGTCTTAACTCTTCGAACTGTTCCACACAGGTCATGGTTCCCACCCCGCTTTCTGAATTTGGCAGATTTCCTAAGTCTCTGTTGATATCCTATTTTTAAACATGTCCCTTTAAGCATGTGAGCATGTTGACAGTGCTGGTTTATCACCTTCACAACAGCTAGAATACTTCTGTGGCCTGACACGTTTTACTTCTGTTGAACTCACTGTTGAACTCTATTTCCACACCCTTCCCCACAAGTTTTTGTTTTGTTTATTCTCATTTCTTAAACTTCTAATACAACCACATGGTTCTGGATTCAAAATGTATGAAAGAATATTTGATACAGAGTGTCCTTCCTACTCCTTCTCATCACCACAGTCCAGTTTTAGAACATTTCTGTCACCCCATAAAGGTCTTTTGTACCTATTTGCAAAGAATCTGTGTTCCCAGCCCCAGGTAACCACTAACCTGCCTCTGTCTTTTCTGGACATTTAATATAAATAAAATCGTAATATGTGGTCTTTTACATCTGGCTTCTCTTGATTAATTTCAAGGTTCCTCTGTGTTGTATGTATTAGTAGTTCCTTTCTATTGCTGAATAATATCCCATTGTATGGATATACCACATTTTGTTTATCAGTTGATACACATTTGGATTGTTTCATTTTTTGGATAATATGAATGTTGCTGTGAACATTTGTGCAAAAGTGTTTTGTGTGAACATACATTTTAATTTCTTTTGGGTATTTACCTAGGAGTAAAATTTCTGGGTTATACGGTAAGTTTATGTTTATAAACTTTTTAAGAAACTGCCAGAATGTTTTCCAAAGTGGCTGTATCATTTTACATTCCCACCTGAAATGTGTGAGGGCTCCAGTTTCTTCACATCCTTGTCAATATTTGCTAGTGTCCATCTTTTTGTTATAGCCATCCTAGTGGTATGAAGTGATATGTCATTGTGATTTTAATTTGAATTTTCCTAATGACTGATGATATTAAAACATCTTTTCAAGTGCTTATCAGCTGCTCATATCTTCTTTAGTGAAATGTCTCTTCAAATCTTTTGCCCATTTTTAAATTAGGTTGTCTTGCTACTGAATTGTTTGAATTCTTTATAAATTCTGGTTACAAGTCATGCATCAGATGTATGATTTGCAATAATTTCTCCCAGTCTGTGGCTTTACTCTTTATTTTGAAAGTCTTTTGAAGTGCAAATGGTTTTTAATAATGATAAAGTCCAGTTTGAAATGTTTTTATTTTATAGTTCATGTTTTAGTTATAGTAGTTATATCTAAGAACTCCTTGCATAACCAAAGTCACTAAGATTTTCTCCTATGTTTTCTTTTAAAAGTTTTATAGTTTTAATTCTTATATTTAGGTCAGTGATCCATTTTGAGTCCATTTTTGTTATGGTATATCTAAATTCATCTTTTTGCATATGGATATCCCATTGTCCCAGCATCATTGGATTAAAAGACTATTCTTTTCTCTATTGAGTTGCTTTGGCATGTTTGTTGAAAATCAATTGACCATTTTGAGTCCAACAGGACTCTCAGTTCTGTTCTGTTGATTGATGTGTATATGTCTGTTCTTATGCCAATACCACAATGTCTTGGTTACTGTAGCATTATAAGTTTTGAAATCAGGAAATAGAAGTCTTCCATATTTGTTCTTTTTCTATAATTTTTGGCTTTTGTAGTCCTTTGAATTTCCATATGAATTTGAGATCACCTTATAAATTTTTTCAAAAAATCTTGCTAGGATTTTTATACAGATTGTGCAGAATCTATAGATTAATTTGGGGAGAATTGCCATCCTAACAATTTTGAGTCTTCCAATTTATGTACGTGGAATGTCTTGCCATTTATTTAGGTCTTTAATTTCTCCCAGCAATGTTTTGCAGTTTTCAGTGTGCAAACCTTCCACTCGTGTTGTTAACTTTATTCCTAAATATTTTATTCTGTTTGATGCTGTTGTGGATGGGATTGTTTCCTTAATTTTATTTGCAGGTTGTTCATTGCTAGGATATAGAAATGCAATTGATTTTTTTATCTTATTCATCTTATATTCTAAACCTGACTAAACTTGTTTATTAGTTCTATTACTTTGTGGATTCTTTCGTATTTTCTACAGACAGGATCGTGTCATTTGCAAATAAAAAGTTTTATTTCTTCATTTCCAATCTAGATTCTTTTATTTCAGAGATACTTTATACATAAAAAAACAAACACCTACTTATGTTTTCTACCCTTTTTCACAATAACGGCAGCACACTTTGAAAGTCAGTGCATTTCAGTACGTAAAGTGCTTTCTTCCTCTGTTTCACAGCTACCGAGAAGATGCAGTGTATTGCCCATCAGTCACATCTTCCTCACTGTCCTTTCTGGACTTGTACACGTTGAGGTTTTTTTTGGCCTCATAGTAGTCTCATAGTTTTATATTAGTTTTTTACAGTTTACCATTGAAATCATTCATTTTTTCTAAAACTTCTGTAGTTTCAGAAATGCAGATATTGTTCCCTTTTCTAGGTGGGGAAAATGGCACAAAGAGGTAGTGGCTTGCTCAAGAAGAGACAGCTAGTAGAGGGAAGATCTGAGACTGCATTAGGTCTTTGGATTCCAGATCTAGAGCTTTTTCTACTGCATCAAAGTTGCTGCCATTCTTCCTGCCTAATATTCAGGACTTTACCATTATCCCTACAAAACATCCTCTTGTTTGATTTGGCCTGTCATTACTGTTGTTATTTGGGATCCTGACAGCCATTCAGGCACTCCCAGATGTGTATTTTATGGAAATTCTCCTGCTTTCTTTATCTCCAAGACTGATATATAAAATGTTAAGAAGGAATAACCAGAGCCAAACCCAGTGACTGGCACACAGTAGGCGCTTAATAAATATCTGTTGTCCAATGCAAGATGTACCACTCAATAAAGGTCTCTCTGTGTATTGACAATAATATTTGGATAAGGTTGGTTCAATCAATTATGGTTCTATCAACTTATATTTTCCTTCAACCCATATAACTCCATTATGCCCTCAAAGATGCCATGAGATGTTTTGTCATTTTAAATCTAGGTGTACTCTACTATACATCCTTTTGGTCTGCCGGTCACGTGACCATATCTACTAAGGAAAACAAGCCTAACTTGGCAAGGCTTGTTCTCCCTGCCTTACTGAGCCCTGTCTGAAATTTGCTAATCTTTTCTTTGACCTCCTGATGCTTGCAAATTGTCAGATTGGTGATTCATCCTGAATTTTACAGGTCATTAGTATTTAACCCACCAGTCTGCAATGCTTGCCTTTCTGAAAATCAAAACATTTCCTGTCTCCAAATGTCTACTATATCTCCTCTTCTCCAGGTTTCTGTTGCATCTCCTTATGGCCCTGGAATATAGTTTATCTAGTTCAAGGGAGAAGATACTCTGTTTCCTCTCCTGACTTGGGTTTCAATTCACCTCTACCAAACTTGCTTAAGTAGAGAATCATCTGGCATTTATTCAACGTATAGATGCCTAAATCCCTCCCCTAGAGATTCCAGTTTATTGTTCTGGGTTATGTCCCCCTCCAGTATATTTTTATGATGAGCAACTTTAAGAAATACTATTTTATACTACATTTGTTCAACTATATTTTGATCATCTTTTTGTCACCATCAGCTTCAATCCCTGAACTTGCCCTTCATTGCTCTAGAACTTGCCCTGAATATAACAGAAAAGGCCTTTGGGCTCTTTAATGCTTTCTGCAATACTTCAGTTATTCAGCACTTCTCATGGGGCCTTGCAACTCTTTGGCACTTGTCCTTGTGTAAGTGTCTCAGTGCGCTCTTATTGAAAAGTGCTCTCTGCAGCTCATCACTTTCTTTAACTATCCCCAGTCCTCTTTATCTCACATCAAAATTATATGCAGGTGTTAGTTCAGAATTTCATTCTGAACATGCACCAGGCTGATATTTGGCTGGCATCCTCCCCAGGGTTTTTTCAAGCCCTGAAAAATACACCCAGAGTTTTTTTGTCTTACTGTCTTGTAACAGCTCAGGCCCTATCCAGCTACAACATCACGGAGAGCATGGCAGCATGTTCACATTGTTGCAGGCTTCCTCCAACTGCATCTCAACAATTTCAATTGGATTGGAAATGGCTTTTGAGGACTTGTAGGCTTGCTTATCCTGTGAATAACTGTGCCATTGATTGCAGGTAATGATAACCATGTTTCTTTTTTTTTTTTTTGCAGGTGGCAAATCATATGATTTCCTCTGAATCTATTTCATCTTCTGCCAGTAGTTTCTTGAGCTGGAACTCTACCCTTTACAACAATCAAAATGTGCACATGTTAAACAAGGGTGTACAAGCAGGTAAATTACTTGAATTTAAACTTTTCCATTGAAATACAAATGGTTCTTAAGCATATAAAATATTCAACCTCACTCATAATAAAGGATATGAAGGTTAAAACTATATCCAAATGCCATTTTTCACCTCTCAGATTGGCAAGATCTAAATTTGATGGCAAGTTTGAGGGGAAGAGTGTAGAGAAATGGGTACCCTTGTACATTTTAGTGAGAGTATAAGTTGGTACAACCCCTGTGAAAGGCAATTTGGCCATTCCTATCAAAATTACTTTGACCCAGCATATTCACTTTTGGAATTTATCCTATAGATTTACTGTGCATATGTGGAATTTAGCCTATAGATATATTTGGATATGGGCAAAATGACAAGTGTACAAAATCAGACATTGAAGTATTATTTGTTATAGCAGAAAATTAAAATCAGTTTAGATGTTCGTCAATAGTTAAATGATTAAATAAATTATTGTACACCCATATAATGAAATCCTACATAGAATGAGGAAGCTCTTTTTTTTTTTTTTACTAATATGGAAAGATCTGCAAGATATATAATTTAAAAGAAAAATCAAGATACAGAGCAGTGTATAGCATACTACTACATGTTTTTGTTTTTTTTCTTTTTGCAGCTAACTGCTGCAAAAAGGTACAGGGATCAAACCCCGGCCTATATATTTTTTTTTTTAAATAAAATAAAGGAGGGAAGAGAATTGCTTGAATGTGCAACAAGAAAATTCTCTGGACTCATATGGGGTTGTGAACAGAGTGAATGGAGAACAGGAGTGGGAAGGGGGCCTTTCATTTTATGCCTTTGTACGACTTTTGATTTCATAAAACAAAAATAAACTTTCCTTTTGATATTTTTCTCCTCCTCAAGTCTTTACCTCTACCAGCATCTTTCTTATTTGGATGACTGCCGATAGGACTATAAGTGTTTGCTGTCTTTCTCTCCCTCTTCTTCCCTCCCTCCCTCTCTCACTCTGCTTCTCTCCATTTCCCCCCACCCTTCCCTCTCTTCCTGTCTCTTCCCATTCCTCCCCACTAAACAAAGGCAGTATGTTTTTGAAGGATTAAAAAGGCTTCACCTACTGACTTGAATAAACCTGTCAGCTAAGCCTCAAGGCTGTTCATTTGTGATCTTCCCCCTTAGGTAACTTGGAGATTGTGAATGGTGCCAAAAAACATACTCGAGATGTTGGGATGACTTTCCCAACTCCAAGTTCTAGCGAAGCTAGATTAGAAGAGGACAGTGATGTGACTACTTCTTGGTCAGAAGAAAAAATTGAAGAGAAAATGCTCTTTATCAGTTATCCTGGGGACAGAAAGTTAAGGAAGAACAAGCAGAATTCCTGTGAAGGTCAGTTTTTAATTCCAGGTTTTATAGCAGAAAAACTAGTGAATTTCAAGTCTCTTGCAATGCTAAGATTCTTTGTGTCTGAATGACTCTATGTTGACCCCACTTACCCCAGCCACCACCTTGGCAAATTTTCAAAATATCTGACACTACAATTACAGAGTCATACCTGCAATTGAGCCAGACTCAAGGGTGGCCTCTGACAGCTGAGTCCCCTGTGAGTCTTTATTTTACACGTGTCTTTGATGATAGCTGGGTGAGGCTGTAAAACATGAAAAATATTTTTTCCTTCTTAAAAATATTTCCTGTAGGAGTTTCATGGTTTGTTCCTGTGGAAAATGTGAAATCTGGATCTAAGAAGGAAAACCTGCCCAAGATTTATGGCCCTGGTATCTCCTGGTTTGAACCAATAACCAAAACCAAACCCTGGAGGGAGCCACTGCGGGAACAGAACTGGCAGGGACAGCGCATGGACGGTCAGGGGGCATCAGCAGGCCCAGGCAGAGATGATGGCAGAGACCCACTGAGGCCATTTGTGAGAGCAACTCTACAGGTGCAATGACAATATGTTAACTTTAGCTATATATTTAGGGGGAACAAGGGCTAGACACAAAAAAGTTACATCTGTGACTTAGTGTGCTAAGGTTTGGTCACGTGACTCTGTCTTCTAGCACCTTCACAGTTCACCTGTTTTCCCTCTGTAAGGGCTTGGTTTCTCATTGCTAATCAAAGTCTGCCTTACCCTTAACCATTCTAAATGGTGTGTCACCCCCAGGACACGTTAACAAGGCAGTAGGAGGGAGGATGTTGTGGCACTGCTCATGGGGTTTGCAGATACCCACACGTGGAGTATCTACCCAAAGGCCTGATGTCTGTGTCAGCCTTGTATTTGTTTCTCCATTGTGTGCCAGTTCCTGCTTAACACAGGATTTCAAAGGCACCAATTATCTGCTGGTATGTCCCTTGGGGACTAAAGGAAATTTTATTTAATGATGTATTTGTTTGAAGAGAAATTTAAAATAGCATGATGGGCTGTCCCGTGGACATTTGGGAGAGTTGTAATTGCCGTTATAATAAGCTCTTGGCTTATTCCAAAGGCATTTCTTTGATCCCTCTGGTTTCCCTGCTGGAGCTCTCTCCCACAGAGAGGGGTCAGAGTATTCTTCAGATATTTTCTGAGCATTAGAAATAGGCTCTCTAAACCTGTTTGACAGGTGTTATTTTTCTAGACACTTGGAGAGAAGAGACTGCATCATTAATGTAAGGTTGGGGCTTCTCCTTAGGAATCACTTCAGCTTCACAGACCTGACTTCATCTCCCGCTCTGGGGAGCGGGTAAAGCGCCTGAAGTTAATAGTCCAGGAGAGGAAGCTGCAGAACATGTTACAGAGTGAGCGGGATGCTCTATTCAACACCGTGAGAGAATGGCAGGGCTGCCGGAATCCCATGCACACGCTGCCCAAAAGAGGTACACCTTGCTTGTTCACTCTCCTATTAGTGGAGGAGAGAGGGCAAGGCCTGCTACTGTGCTATGGGGCATTGCTAAATGCCGGGCCAGTTAAGTGGACAGAAAGTGACTTTTTGCCGGCCAAGACTCAAATCCCCTTAGCTAGTGGAACTTGCCCAACTTAGCTCTCAGCACTTCCACAATCCAAATAAGCCCAGTTACTCTGGCCCTGTCACTGCATCTCAAAAACAAGAGTGTGCAGTGAGAATGGCTCTTTTATAAACCAACTCTGTTTCCACGAGCAAGTTAGTTCCAAAAGTAGAACTTTTTTATTTAAAGATGGGGCTGATTTCAGGCTTGCCTACCTCTTAGGGTGGCAATAACAACAACAGCAATAACAATAATAAACACATATAGCCCTTATGTCTTGCCCAGGCACTGTTCTCATTTAATGCTCTCTAAATACTATTAATATCCCTGTTTTGCTGTGAGAAATTAAGCACCTTGCTGAAGATTACACACCTAATAAGTGAAAGAGCTAGAGATTTGAACCCAGGTGGGCTGGCTCCAGCGTCTGTGCTCTTAATGATTATGCTAAGCACAAAATCTCAATAAAATAATATATGAAAGCTGTGAAAACTATACAGTACTACCTAATGCTTTCACCACAACCTTACCTATGACCTGGTCAGTTTTTCAATTCAAACTGTCTAGTCTGTGCCAGAGTGTTATGTCTTTAGGGGCCTTATGCTGCTATCACAGTCAACCTAGTCTAACCCTGGCCATGGTCATTGCTCACTCCCCAGTATTGCCAGTTCAGAGTAGGGGCACAAAGTCCTGCAAGCTCCCTCTCACAGCTCTTGAGTGCCACACCTTCCTTATTAAGTCACTATCCACTGAAAACCCCTTCTTCTCTTGCTTAGTTTTCCTGGCTTCCCAGAAGAACAAGCCTATTGGAAAGAAGGAAATGATTCAGAGGTCCAAAAGGTAAGGCCAAATAAACAAGAGTAATTATAAAAGTATAAATCAAGCCACCAAGTGGTCAGGATCTCTGCCTTGTCCCCCAAAATAAAGGCATTATTCTCAAATTAAAACATTATGAGAAATTAAGTTGTAAAAGTAGTTTCTCAAGGCACTGAAAGAGAAAAGAAAAATAGTAGATCATGCTATGAATGACTCATATTACAAAAGAGGAAAAGAATTCCCACTTATTTGCATGCCTTAGGCTCATCTTTATTAGAAACCTAAATATAAATAAAGAATATTTTGAAATAAAATTAAATATGTATTGAGGCTAGCTATACCCTTTGTCATGGCAATCCCAGTTCTAGGAATTTATCCAATAGAGAGAAATAATGGAGTATTCTCTAAGACACATTAAGTTAAGCTTAAAAAAAAAATTAAGTTTCAGAAGCATATGTACACTGTTACCATTTGTGGTCTTCACAAAGATGTATTTGTGCTTACATAGATGTGTATACTTTTATATGCATTGAGTATTTCTGGAAGACAAAAAACTGGTAATAGTGGTTGCCTTTGGGAGAAAGGACTGAGTAGCTGGAGTACAGAGGTAGGAAAGAGACTAATTTTTCACATTTTTATATTTTTTGAATTTTGTGCCATTGCAAGCATTAACCACTCATTAATTAATTAATTAAGATTATGCATATTATTGATCATGAGCATGCCATGGAATTACTAGGTTAAGTATTACTTTTTAGGGGTTCATTGGAGACTTGCTTTAATAAGAACACTTTTATAATTGGCATCATGCTTCTTCAGAATGATGGTTCTTGAAAACACTATCTTATAAAATTTAAGTATTCCTCTTGAAATCTTGTTTTTACTCTCTCTTTAGTAAACCCTTTCCTTATAGATAATACAAAGGGATGCTTTAATCCAGTGGTTCTCAGAACGTGGTCCATGGGCCCCTGGAAGTTGCTGAGACCCTTTCAGGGGTTTGCAAGATCAAAACTAATTTCAAAATAATACTAGAACATTATGTGCCTTTTCACTGTGTTGACATTTGCACTGATGATGCAAAAGCAATGAGGTAGTAGGGGGAGTAAAACTGCTGGGGCCTTAGCACTATTCCAGAAGGTGGCACCAAACCATACTAGTCTAGTAGGCATTGTATTCTTCACAGCCATCTGCCAGCAGTGTCACAGAAGTACACATAAAATACTTCTGCTGCATACCAAAATACAACGACTGTTTCGAGGAAAAGCACTTATGTCCTTGTTTGTGTAGTGAGCTGAACTAGCTGTGTTTTTTGTTTTTTTTTGTTTTTTGACCAGTAAGGGGATCGCAACCCTCTGTACAGTGTGGTCCGCACCACACTCAGCCAGTGAGTGCACCGGCCGTCCCTATATAGGATCCGAACCCACGGCCTTGGCTCTACCAGTGCCGCACTCCCCTGAGTGAGCCACGGGGCCAGCCCCTAGCTGCCTTTTTTGTGAACATGACTTTTACTTGAAAGAATAACTGACAGATAAACTGATTATTCCAATTTAGGTATATGACAGACATTTTCTTAAAAATAAAGAAATGAGTCTGTCACTTCAAGGAAAACAGCTGACAGTATTTGTTGCAAAAAAGAAAATTTGTGCTTTCAAGCAGAGAATAGAAGTCTAGAAGACTTGTATTCATCATGAGTTTGACAACTTCCCAGTACTTAGACTTTTCTGGAGAGATCAGCAGTGACGTTAACAAATGCGATGTTTTTCATATAATATAAATTTGTCAACATTTGGAAGATCTGCCTAACTGACTGGACCAGGATTTTCCAAATGATTTTTGCATGACGTTACAAAATCAGGCATGGATAAAAGATCCATTCAAAGTGCAAGATAGACTGATAGATTTTTATGTAAGAGAGTATAAAAGGTTTATCAATGTGATTTCAGATATCCCCTTGCAACTAATTTTTAAGAAACTACCACTTGTCAAGTTTTGGTATCAAAGAAGATCAATAGTTGTCTGAAAAGAATATTAGATTACTCAGCTATTTTCCGACTATGTATATGCCTAAGCTGGATTTTTTTAAATGTATACTATAACCAGAGCATTATATAACAACAGACTTAATACAGAAGCAGATATAAGAATCCAGCTATCTTCTATTAAACCAAAACACTGCAACAACAAAAAAAAAAAAAAAGTAAATCAGTGCCACTCTTCTCACTTTAAAAAAAAGAATGTTTTTGTTTTGGAAAACATCTTTATTTTTTATTTTAAGAACATAGGTTATTTATGTTAGCATGTAACAGTCTTATTATTATTTTTTAGTAAATTAAGAAAATTTTTTTAATTTTTAGTTTTAGGGGCCGGCCCGGTGGCGCACTGCTACAGTGCGCCGCTTGGGAAGCGCGGTGGCGCTCCCACCAAGGGTTCGGATCCCACATACAGACCGGTTCCTGCTCACTGGCTGAGCGAGGTGCAGGGAGCAACACCTAGGGTTGCGATCCCGTTGCCGGTCCCGGGCCGGTACGGGTGTGACACTGAGGGTTGCGATCCGTTGCCGGTCATGAAAAAAGACAAAAAGGGAAAAAAAAAATTTTTTTTTTTAGTTTTAATTTTTAATATGGCATAATAGATGAAATCTACATTGGGCTCCTCAACTTTTAGAGTGTAAAGGGATCCTAGGTCCAAAAAATTTGAGAACCTTTGCTTCATTCTAACTCTGTCACAGAATTTAATTAGGCAAAATTATACAGCGTTCATTGTGAGTCAGTTAATTACACTCTTACCTCAGCAAGAGGTGTCCTTGCTGTAAGGGACTATGAAACTTGAATACAGGAAGACAGGCAGGGCATCTTCTGTAAGGTTATCAATGCTTTCAATCATAAACATGCTTGTGGGTGTAGATTAAGTACCCATCTTCTGGAGAGGATCTTGGATTTTAAACTGTGCATTTGCATTAGAGTGGTTCTATTGAATTTCATTTCTTGTATGGCCCCTTTTCAAGGAAGTGCTCCACTTCCACCTAAGAAACATGGAATTTAATGGGATGTTAAATATCATCTAGTTCACCCTTAATTTTTAGGAAACTCAACCCAGAGAAGGAAAGTAATCCATCAAGTTAAGGTCAGACCTGGAGTTAGAGCCCGGAGTTTGGGCTCCCGATCCAGTACTCCTTCAACTGGATCATGTCGAGGATTGTGTCTCTGGAGCTTGTGTTACTCATCATCTTTTCCCATCACCCCCACCTCACCTGCTTTCCACCTGTTCCCCTACACTCCTCTCTATGAAGCCTTGTCTCCATTCTTACCAGTATTCACATTTCCCTAATTTAGGTGTCCTCTCTCTCTCTTCTCCTATTCCCTGTCTGCTCCTAACTATTCTTCAAGACCCATTCAAGCCTAATCTCCTCTCTGAAGCCTTCCCTGAATAAGTTTCTTCTTCTGTAACTCTGTGTAGCATTTTGTAGATATGACTATTATAGTACTTTTCCTTTCCATTATTTTCCTTGAGTTTAAAAATATAGTAGTAATACCCGTTCATTATCTTATGTTGAAACAATAAATACATTTTTGTGTGTAGAGTGGACAGCAGAAGTTCACCTACATCCCATTTATCCCACTCTTTTCCCAGAAGTAACCACAATTAGGAAGGTTTCATTATGTTTTTATTTATCTGTCTCCCCTTCCGGATCATGAGCACTCAGGCTAGGATGCCCTGTGTCCAAGTGTCTAACAGGGGCCCAGGCCTGTCTATGAGGGACTAAATACCTGAAGAGCAGTAGAGCTTAGGGAGGTGTGCTGAGAAAAGATCATGTGCCTCTGTACCTTGGTAACCTCACTGCTTTCTGTCTTTTCACTATGCCATTTCTAAGGATTTATGAGCAGCTTCCAGAAGTACAGAAAAAGAGAGAAGAGGAGAAGAGGAGATCAGAATATAAGTCATACCGGCTGCGAGCCCAGCTGTATAAAAAGGTCAGCCGGTCCTCTTTCTATAGCGTGATGTATCCAGTTTATCAGGGGAAAGAGAAATTGAGAGGAATACCTCTGACCTGTTTGAGTACTCACTGAGAGTTAACCACATTGGAGGAGTGAACTTAAGCTCAAAATGTATTGTACAAGCGCTGAAATTTGGAAGATAAGGCACCCGTGATTAGATTTCAAGTCAGGTTTAGCTCCTCAGCCTTAATTGTGTAAGGCTCTTTCCATGCGTGCATTTGGAATGAAACCAAATTTCACACATAGGAGTCAATTTAGGCATCATGATGGAAATGTCCAAATCTATCAGAATTGTCAGGTTTTCATTCTAGAGTCCCAAATGATGATTTTATGTCCCTCATGGGTAAGTCAGATACCTCTAGAACTGTTCTAATGAACTGGAAAATGTCTGAGTGTGACATAAGAGTTGTCATCTTGGGTGGTCAGAAGCCTTCAAGCTGCCACCATTTCCTGCCCATAGCCCTAGTGGAATCAGTGGTGTTAAGTCCAAGAACCTGACAGGGCAGAGGTCTTGCTATTAATTAATTCCCTGAGAAACTAGACTGGCTGCTGTGCCTGAAGGGCCATATCCTTCCCTGTTTCCTCCCCAACCTACTCAGCATACGCCAGAGAATTCTGAAGGTCAGAAACCAAAGACCCGTTCATGCCAGACTGATGTGGAATTGGAACTGCTTCTGGAGCTCGCCCTCAAGCCCAGGCCAGCTGTCTCAGGAGGGGAGGCCCCTGGCACTGAGCAGCCTATCTTGTGTGTCGCACCGCAAGACCAGGCCTCTCATATTTGTGAACTGGTGGATCGATTAGTCTATCAGGATTATAGATTATCTATACCCATATAGAAATAATAGTGATTATAGACCACCTTTCTCAAATATTTCAAGAAGTATTGTTTGTATAATTACCACAGTTTCCGCAAACTAGTAAAACAAGTTTCTGAGTAAAACAAGATTTGGGTAGAAGTACACTAGTTCTCTTCAACGACGTGGCTGGGGTACGGAGTGGCAAGAGTACCTAACTTCTTTCCTGCCTTTCTTTTCTTCCACAGAAAGTGACCAACCAACTCTTGGGGAGAAAAGTTCCCTGGGACTGACATAAGATTATTTTCCTCAGAGCCTTGGAATTATATTTTATGAACCTGGAGAAGCATAATCCTTACTTTTATGAGTCTGGTTTAATAAAGCTCACTCTTTGTCCATGTGTAATTTAGATATAGTAACTTCTAAAGAGTCTAGGGCACAGTGGAGATTAAAATTACATATGGTTTGGAAATAACTGCCCCCAGGGCTGTGTGATGCAATGATATTATCTCTTAATTCTAGCCAAGAATGATTCCCTTTTTTGTATGTGTTTTTATACTTTTAGACAATAAATAACTTTTGATTTACTCATAGCAAAGCAAGCAGTAGAGGGTCATTTGTTTCCTACCTGGAGAGGGGCAGCGAGCTGTGCAGTGTCTCCTCTGAGTGTCTAGATACATCAATTGAGGAAAATGGGCTCTTAGAAGGAAACGTGGCCCATCTTTTAAAAACAAAATGCAACATGGTGAGAGACCTGTTGAGGGCTTTGTGGAGAGAGTGTCTGGTTAAGTACCCATGAGATGTGCCCAGAGACTCCTGGCAGACATGGGCACCTTGGGTCCAGAGCCTTGTCTCAGCCTCACTACAGCTGCCCCAGGGACTGGCTTTGAAAGCTGGGAAGAAAGGCCACCAGCCTCCTTTGGTGGATTTTCTTCCACCCACACTCTTGTTTTTAGGATTGATGCCTCAGACCAGTCATCATCACACATGAAACCAACATTTATAACTTAGAGAACAACTCTGAAAAAGATGAGTTAATAAATGAGGTAATGCATGGAAAGCACTTAATCCAGTGCTGGATCAGAGTATAACAGGATTTTCTTTCCCTGTGGCCTGGAAAGTGCTAAGCAACCTCACTGTAAGTTCAGCGCCCCCCCCCCCCAGCAGTCACCTCCCCAGAAGTCTTCCTGAGAGGCCTGTATCAAAGAGCAGGCCCTGCCCCCAAGCCCATTCAGAGCTTTCAGATGTGCCACCCAGGCCCCCTTTCAAACCCAGAAGGACACGATTAGGATTCAGGTGTGTGAGGTTGACTCCTGCTTCTTCCCTTTCTTGCTGGGCAAGGTAATTAACTTTGGGCCAGTTTACCTCTAAAATTAGAGGATTAATACCTATTAAACCCCCTTTCAGCTGTCAAATGCTGTGACTATTTATGTGTCTTGTGACACATAAAGAAAGTATTGCTTTCTTTTTTTTTTTTTTTTCCTTTTTGTCTTTTTCCGTGTCCGGCAACGGATCGCAACCCTCAGTGTTGCCCCCGTACCGGACTAGGACCGGCAACGGGATCGCAACCCTCGGCGCTGCTCCCGCGCCTCGCTCAGCCAGTGAGCGGGAACCGGTCTGTATGTGGGATCCGAACCCTCGGAGGGAGCGCCGCCGCACTTCCCAAGCGGCGCACTACAGCAGTGCGCCACCGGGCCGGCCCGAAACTATTGCTTTCTTGTGACACACAGAAAGTAATAGTTGTCTCAAAACGTGGGTCTGTAAGGAAACCAGGGCAGGGTGGATGGAGTCTGATTAGAAATGATGAGTATGATTCTCTTTAGGCCCAAGGCTGTGTCAGTCAAGACACCTTCCCAGTGCAGTTAGGTTCGGGGTTTAGGAAGCCCCAGGTGGCAGCTGGCAGCCAACTCCTCCCAGCCCCAGCCAGAAAACACCTTCTCAGGAATGCTACTACAGGTGCACTGGGGGAACCTGTTAGTATCACCACTAGGTTCGTTTAAACAGGAAATCTACAGACTTGCATTCATATTTTAACAGTCTTCCCCTTGCTACCAGCCAGAAGCATGGTCAGGG
The DNA here is from genome assembly GCF_000696425.1 of Galeopterus variegatus. Classification (NCBI taxonomy): domain Eukaryota; kingdom Metazoa; phylum Chordata; class Mammalia; order Dermoptera; family Cynocephalidae; genus Galeopterus; species Galeopterus variegatus. The sequence continues at coordinate 468,259 of NW_007726775.1, forward strand.
TGTAAAGTCAAAGCGCAGAATGGCAGGGAGCAGGGGCTGGGTGGCTGAGAGTTCTCACAACTGCAGTCTTCCTGCTCCTCCTGTGCAAAGAGACCTGTGGCTGAGTGCTGCCTGGAGAATCCTCACAGGCAATCCTAGCACCTCTTCCACAATCTATTCTGCCCCCAGAGCTCAGGATGGTTCGCCCACTCTGCACACATTGGTCCACACTGAGCGCCTGGCAGAAGCCACAGAGTCACCACCTCATGTTACCTCTCCTGAGGCCATCAGGTTGCTCTTTGCCCCCCTCCACAAGCTACACACATATCCCACACCAGGACCTTGCTCAGAAGGTGTTTTCTCCCCATGCCTGGCAAGACCTTGAGCCTTGTTTTCGTTCTTACACAGGTGCAAAAAGCCCAGGCTGAGGCTGGACCATTACCCCTGATTGAGTGGTGGTGGGATTCACTCTTGAATTGTCTCTGCCTAGGCTTGGTGAGAACCCACTGCCCTCTTTTCTTCTGGAGGGTAGACTCCAGCCTCCTCAGTCACTTCTCTTCCCTGAGGGCAGCTTCTGTTACACACCCCCAGCAAAGACCACCAGGTGAGGGAGTGCATAAGAAGGCACAGTGTTTTAACTATAAATTACAATGCATTTTGTGTCCCAAATGATTGTTCTGGCCAGTCATTAGAAAGTTTGGCCAAGCTAAACTGGTGACATCTTTATCCAGTTGGGAGCTGGGTGATTTTAATGTATGATGTTACTCTTATTTTTATTGGCTGTAAAGCCTTGCTTCCACAATTTCTCACTAAATACTTGGGCCAGGGGGTGGGAGGTGCAAAACAAAATAGTATCAAAATTTAAAGCCAACATCGTTAGCCTCTAGGGGAGCACTGTTGGCTCATCTTCATTGCCCTTGCTTCAGTAAGTTCTTACTGTTGGTCCCCAACTTAGAGGCTGAGAGCCTTGGCCAGGCAGGAAACTGGGAAACCACCCTCTCATACTCAGGAGACACACTTGTGGCATCCTATGACAGGCAAGAGTCATAGACATCCTGTGTCAACTGAAAAGCCCAGAAAATAACTAGGACTAAAATACTCATTGCTACAGAGTTTCTTGTGTTTTTTTCCTGAATCTCCCATTAGTTAGTAAGTTCCAGGGAGGCAATAATTATGACTTATTTGTTCCCTTTGTTTCACCAGGGCCTAGCACAATGTGTAGCACATGATTGTTTCAGTAAAAATGTGTTGAATGGCACACAGAGAGTGATCAATCCAGATTAGAGTCCAGAGGCTCTTGGAAAGACCAGGGAAATTAACTGATAGGTTACCTGAGGCATCTGAATGTTATGAAGAGACATTTAGACATCTGATAGAGTTTGGAGTTGAAAAGTGATAAATACATAGAAAACGGAGCAACAACAAAGAAATCAATGATCAATTCCAAGGAAAAAGATCCAAAGCAAAAACCTGCAGGAAAGGATGACTAGTCATAGTTTTACTGTGTAGCTTATCTTAAACACAGATATTGGTGTATCCCAAATGGCTATCTAACCACATTGGGAAGCAGGGAACAGGGAAGGGTGCGTGCATATGCATGTATGGTAGGGACTTTTCAACCCCTGTGGCGTGGCAGCTAGGCAACAGAAGCTAAAACTGAGCAATCAAGAAGGAGCCACACACGCCTGTTAAAGAGGTGCAGGCAAGAATGTGCTGGGACGTTTAGGGGCTGCTCTTTTGCATAAAAAATTCATAGAACTCTGACTCTTTAAAATAGGTACATATATAATTTTAATAGAAAAAACACAAATGTGAAAAGCAAAACATTAGAATTTTTAGAAGGAAATGTAGAGGAATGCTATGGTTTGAATGTCTCCACAAGCTCATGTTGGAGCTTAATCTCCAATATGGTATTTGAAAGGTTGGGCCTTTAAGAGGTGATTGGACCATGATGGCTATGCCCTCGTGAGTGGATTAATCCATTCATGGGTTATGGGTTAATGGATGAGTGGTTTATCATGGGTGTGGCACTAGCAGCCTTATGAGGAGAGCAAGTGAGCACTTTAACAAGCTTTTGCCCAACCTCATCACGAGACTCCCTGTACTGCCTTGGGACTTGCAAAGAGCCCTACCAGGAAGAAGGCCCTCCACCAGATGCACCCCTTGACCTTGGTCTTCCCAGCCTCCAAAACTATATGAAATAAGCCTCTTTTCTTTATACATTGCCCAGTTTCAGTTATTCTGTTATAAGCAACAGAAAACAGACTAATCCAAAGAATGAGTATCTCTGAGGAAAAATGGCTTAAGGGACAAAGTGCTAAGCATAAAGAAAAAGATTGATAAATTTGATTGATAAAATATAAAATTTTTGTTTATCAAAAGACACCATAGAACTTCTGATCAAGATAGCAGAATACATGGTACCCAGCATCACCCTCTCCCACAATCAACCAATTTACAACTATTAAAAACAGTGACTGTCAAGCTGGGGCCACTAAAGAGGAAGAGGAGGAGTGACAAAGTTTGTGAAGGCAGCAGAAGCCACAATGAGAGAAAGAAATGACTGCCCCAACTGTTTTAATCCCTGACCACTTCAAGGCTGGCCCTGGTGAGCACATGGAGCAAGAACTGACAAAAGCTGCAGCTGTGCCCTTCGTATGACGTTCTTAGAGGCTGCAGGGGAGAAGAGGGCATTGGCAGCCCCCAGGCCAGCAAGACCACTGATAGGGTTCCCGTGGACCCACATAGGAGTGAGGGGCCATAGACAGTTGAAAAAAGGAGCCACTCAAAGGCCGGTGAGTCATCGCGAGGGACCAGCGCATGGCCCGTCCCATGGAAAGTGTTTGGAGTGCAGGGGATGAGGGAGACAGGCCCACTGGAATAACACTGGGGCACAGTATGGACAGCTGGTCTGCCCTCCAGTCAGCACAGGACCACTAACTGGAGACTGGTCAGGAATATAGAACTGCAGGGGTGCAGTTTGCTGAAAAGACTCAGGCCCGGGTCAGAATTTCCACACAACCCAGGTGTACTGGACCTCACAAGATCCAGAAGTGCTTATGAGGTCTACAATTAAAACCTGAGCCTTCCCCATGGAATCAGCAGCAAAGCAGCAATTTAGCTCTATCCCAGGGCTCAAGTTCTGGTTCCCACAGGAAGTTCCCCTATTTTAGAAATTAGCAAAGGACAACAAATTAGTTCCAGTGCAGAGTTTAAGTGGTGGGAATAGCAAATAATCCAACATAGAATTGAAAGAAAAAACAAAAAAAAACCTAGATCAGGACAAAGTTCTGATATTAACCAGTAAAGATCTAACACCACCAAAGAACGCATATAAAACTTAGAAAGACCAGAAGCCCCCCAGGCTCCCAAGCTGGGCAGGGGGTGGGGGGGGGGGAAATGAAGGCCTCAGCCAAGCTCCCCCAATGTCCACATCCAGCCCAGCTATGACCACCAGGCCACGTCCATAAGTGCCCCAGGCTCCCAAGCCAGGGCAGGGAGGGCCAATGGCCTCAGCCATGCCCTCCTGACATCTGCCTCTGGCCCAGCAATGGCCACCAAGACACCTCTGGAAGTGCCCCAGGCTCCTGAGCCAGGGCAGTAGGGGACTGAGAACCTCAGCCACGCCCCCAACTTCCGCACCCAGGCTCCTGGGGTGGGGGTGGCGGCCAAGGGCCTCAGCCACGTTCCCCTGAAGTCTGCGTCTAGCCCAGCTAGGACCGAGCTGCTGCCAGAAGCCCCCTGGCCTCCCCTACTGGAACGAGGGTGCCATGAGCCTTGATCACACCCCCCTCCCTCTTAACTTCTCCCACCCTATTTTCCTCCCCTTCCCCTCTTCCCCACCCCCAACTACTCCACAACAACATTCTTAGAATGTAAAATAATAATAAATAAATAAACTTAAAACATAAAAAATAATAAAGACAACATAAGACAGTGAGAAGACAAGTTACAAAATGGGAGAAGGTATTTGCAGCAGTTGTAACCAACAAAGGATTTGTATCCAGAATACATAAAGAGCTCCTATGAGTCAATTTTTGAAAAAGTCCATAGGAAAAATGGGCTAAATAAAAACACAAGCTGGCAATTTCACAGAACAAACAACTGGCCAATAAACATGAAAAGTCACTCAGCTTTATTATTAATTAGGGAAATGCACCTCATGAGCAGAATAAAAACTCCTTTTTACAGTCATTGGATTGGCAAAAATTTATTTAAAAATTTTTATTAAAAAGTCTGACACTAAGTGTTGGCAAGGATATGGATCAAATGGAATTCACACACTGCTTAAGGAAGTTTGCATTCTCTCTACAATTCAAAAATCCAAAGTATGCACTTCTGGAAAAAAGTGCACACCAGTGATCAGCCCAGGAAGTTTCACAACATCTTCATAATAGCAATGAACTGGAAACAATCCAACAACCCAGATGTCCTGTGACAAGAGAATGGATAAATAACAAGTGGTATATTCACACAAAAGAATACGAGATAGAAGAGAAAATTAATGAACAACAGCCACACACATCAATCCTGTTGAATCTTAGAAACAATGTTGAGAAGAAAAAATCAAACTACAGAAGAACCCATTGTATGATACCATCAATATAAAGTTCAAAGCAAGCCAAGGTAAACATGTTGCTTAGGGACACATGGATCCATGTGGTTGGTAGGTAGGTAGACAGAATTTTTAAAAACCCAAAATAGTGGTTACCTCTCAAGGGACATGGGATTGAGGAAGAGACACAGCTTCAAAAGTCTTGTCAAAAGTAGCGACACTGTTCTTCAGTCAGATGGTAGGTTCAAGGGTATTCATTTTATTATATGTCATAATTACATAAGATGTTTTAATGTATCAGATATTTTTAATCTTACAGTAAGCAGTTTGTCAGATTCATAACACTATAATTTCTAGCTCTATGAACAATGCTGCTGTGAACATCAAGACCCAGCTTTTTTTGTCTCTTTTTAAGCCTGCCCAATGCAAGATTCCTTCCCTTGTGCTAAAGATGAAATTTCAGGTAATCCCTCTACTGACTGTTCTGATCACTTTTATGTGATTACTCATTCTACGATGCTCACTTTTTATTGAAAATCCAGTCTCCACCCAATAAGTAAAAGTATAATAACCAAAACTCCCAACTTGAGTTAGAGATAAAATCTTCTCTCTTCTCCAGCTGGTCCTTGCTGTGCACCATCTGGGGGAGCATATCCTCTTGATCCCTGCCTGACACGTCTCTCTTCCCCCAACAGCACACAGAGTCCTGACCCACCTGTGTGTGTGTGTGTCTGTGTGGTGGGGATGGAAGCCTCAGCACAGCTTCATGCCCTCTCACCCTGTCAGTTCATTGTCTCAAGTTGACTTTCTCGGGTGTTTTCTGAGTGCTTCTGAGGACTCCACCTGAAATACTGGACTGTGGCTCTGGTGATGCAGGTGATAGGTTTTCTTCCAGCTTCTGCTCTTCCACTCCTCCCCAAACTTGGTTTCTAGCAGTTACTTCACCAAGACACAGTCTTTTCAAGCAAAATTGAAAACAGCTCAATGCTAGCCTCTTGCATGTACAGGCATGTCCCAAATCTGGTCAGAAAACACTCGTGCATCCTCTCCGGGAGTGCAGGCCAGCCCCAAGGCCACAGCTGAGGTAGGCGCCGACACTTGCTCTCTGGTTTCCTCAGGCATGAATCAGCCTCAGTCCACCCAACCTCTCTAACTGCAGGGAATGCATACCAAGTGGCCTGCACCTAGATCTGGAATCATATACAACTGTATTCTAATTCCTCTGAAGTGGCCCCTTGCCCTTTGGTAAATTATCAGAAATTAACCCAGTCTGATGTGTTTTTCTTTACAACCTGGACTTCTGGTATGTTTTTCCTTACCTTCTTCTCCTGGACTTCTGAGAAGGGTGGACAATCTGTGGACTGAAGTTTGGAATTCTGGGTAGTATCAACAATAGGGCTGCCAGATTTAGCAAACAAAAATACAGGGCTCTCAGTTAAATTTGAATTTCAGATGTACTACAAATGGTTTTTTAATGTAAGTCTGTCCTATTTTATAGCTGGGCCATACTTATACTAGAAGATTATCCATTGTCTGTGTGAAATTCACATATATTAGGGCATTCTTTATTTTATCTGGCAACCCTAGTCCACAGGTCTTAGGGGGCAGCCAAAGCCAAAGCCAGTAGCAACAATGACACAGGAATAACAGTAGGATGAAACTTTTCAATCACCTTGTGGATTAGAGAAACACTGCTGGTGAAAGGAGAGAAAAGAGACCCAGAGAACCCTTGCATTATATCAGGAAGGGGCATCTTGACAATCCAAGGATGCTGCCTGCAGCAGGGAGAGTTGTTAGTGCCTGGGAAGGATCTGTAATCTATGTCTCTTGAGTCATCTGGGAAGATTCCTTTGGAAAGCCAACTCTGAAAGGGATAGAAGATCTACTGAAGAGCACCAAGCAGGCAACTTCAAAGGGAGCTGTAGGACTGGAGGCCAACCTTCCCTATGAAGTGACGCCAACAGCACAACAAAGAAAAAAAGCACTAATAGAAAAGTAATGTTTAAATTAATTAAGAATACAAATGAATGAAAACCCAATGAGAGAAAAGTAATTTTATATCAATGAGAACAGTAATTGAGAGTTAAGGGCGGAAAAGAATTAAATAAACACAAAAGGACAAATATTGTATGATTCTGTTTATATGAGGAGCCTAGAACAGGCAAATTCATACAGACAGTAGAATAATATTTGCTAGGGGCTGAGGGGAGTGGCAATTTAGTGTCTAATAGGTAGAGACATGAGGCCATACTCAATGCCACTGAACTGTATAATATTTAAAATGCTTGAAATGGTAAGTTTTAGTGGTAAATTTCCACAGTAAAAAAAATAAATGAAATATGAAAAGGAGACAGACAGAAAGCAGGAAGCATGCCTGGGAACCTCAGTAGTCATGGGCAGCCCCCACCAGTGCTTCAGGCACTGCTGCCACATGAATGGTACACCACAGCCACCACTACAGCCACTTCTGAAAAAAAGACAGCTTGCTGCCACAGCAGCAGCCATCACCACTGCAGGAGGCCCACAGACCACTCTACTGCATTGACAAAGGAGAGTCACCAGCGGAGCCCAGGGAAAGTGTCAATAACCTCAGCAAGGAATCACTAACAGTGCCTAGGCCTCAAAGGCACTCGTGTGCAACTCCAACATTGAATATGGCTGAAGTATCCACACAGAGACTACACTACTGCATCTACCTGGAACCAGTACTAAAACATCCTACTCAATGGTCAATGTAAAACACATCTACAGGAGGAAGTCTCTCTCATCAAAGCCCACTCCAGAGTAATGGAACAACAAGTGCTCTACCAGATGACCAGACATCAACATAGAGATACTAGAAATACAAAAAACCCCCCAAAAAAACAAACAAACAAAAAAAAACAAGAAAATGAGTCCACCAAAGGAATACAATAACTCTCAAGTTCCAGACCCCATAGAGCAGGAAATCTTTGAAATGACTGAAAAGGAATTCCAAGTAACAATCTTAAGGAAACTCAATGAGATATAAGAAGACTCAGTTAGATGACACAATAAACTGAGCAAAACCATCCAGGATAGGGCCGGCCCAGTGGCGCACTCGGTAGAGCACAGTGCTTGGGAGCGTGGTGGCGCTCCCGCCGAGGGTTCGGATCCCATATAGAGACCGGTCCGCTCACTGGTTGAGGGTGGTGCGGGCGCGACACCGAGGATTGCGATCCCGTTGCCGGTCGCAGTACGGGCGCGACACTTAGGGTTGCAATCCCATTACTAGTCACGAAAAAAGACAAAAAGGAAAAAAAAATCCATCCAGGATATAAAGGAGGAAATTTACAAAAACATTAATACTTCTAAAAAAAAATGTAACAGAGCTCCTGGAACTAAAGCAGTCATTCAATGAAATAAAAAACACAACTAAGAGCTTAAGCAGCAGGCTAGAGAAAGCAGAAGAAAGCATTTCTCATCTTGAAGACAATCTTTCTGAAACAACTCAGGTGGACAAGAAAGAAGAATTTTTAAAAATAAAGAAAATCTGAGAAATAGCAGACAAACTTAAGCTCACAAACATCTGAATCCTGGGTGTTCCAGAAGTGGAGGAGAAAGAAAAAGCCATTGAAAACATATTCAGTGAAATAATAGTGGAAAACTTCCCAGTATAGGGAGAGACAGGGACCTACAGATTCAGGAAAAAGATCCCCAAACAGATTCCATCCAAATAAGTGCCTCTCTGAGACAAACTGGCAAAACTCAAAGACAAAGAGAGAATCCTAAAAACAGCAAGAGAAAAGCATCATCATCTCTAAGGAAGTCCCCATCAGACTAATAGCAGATTTCTCAACAGAAACTCTATAGTCCAGAAGAGAATAGGGTGATATATTCAAAATACTAAAAGAAAACCTGCCAGCCAAGAATACTATACCCAGCCAAGGGTATATAGTATTATTGCTCCCTTCAGAAATGGAGCAATAATGTATTTCCTAGACAAACAAAATCTGCAGGAGTTCATCACCACACAACCAGCCCTGCAAGAAATCCTCAAGGGAGTCCTGCATCTGGAATTCAAAAAATGATAATCACTATCACGAATAGACAAGAAAGAACAAAACCCACTGGTAAAACAATTATGCAAGCAAGAAAGAAATAAACTGAATCTTACCACCTCAAAAACAAAACAAAACAAACAAAACCAACAAACACCAAAGACAAACAATAAAAGGGAAAGAAAGGAACAAAAGACATTTAAAACATCCAAATGAAGACTGATAAAATGCCAGGAGTAAGGCAATACATTTCAATAACAACATTAAATATAAATGGATTAAATTCCCCATTCAGAAAACACAGACTGATGGATTGGGTTAAAAATCTATACCCAACTATATGCTGTGTACAAGAGACTCACCTCACCTATAAAGGCACACACAGACTAATAGTGAAGGGATGGAAAAAGATATACCATGTAAATGGAAATCAAAAATGAGCAGGAGTGGCTATTTTTATATCAGATAAAATAGACTTTAAACCAAAAACCATAAAAAGAAATGAAGAAGACCATTATATAAAGATAAAAAGATCTATCCAGCAAGCAGACATGACACTCATATATGCACCCAACACTGGAGTACCCAGATATATAAAGCAAACACTATTAGACCTAAAGAAAGAGACCCCAATATAATAATAGTTGGGGACCTGAACAACCCTCTCTCAACATTGGGCAGATCATCTAGGCAAAAATCAACACAGAAACACAGGATTTAAATGACACCTTGACCAATTGGACTTGGTGGATATCTACAGAACATTTCATCTGAACTATAGAATATACATATTTTGCATCAGCACATGAAACATTCTTCAGGATAGACCACATAGTAAGTCAAAAATTGTCTCAACAAATTTTAAAAAATGGAAATCATTTCAAGTATCTTTTCAGACCACAATGGATTAAGACTAGAAATCATTAACAAGCAAAACTCTGGAAACTATACAAACACACAGAAATTAAACAACATGCTCTTGAACAACCTATGGTTCCAAGAAGAACTTAAACAGGAAATCAAAAAATTTATTGAAACTAATGAAAATAAAGACACATTATACCAAACCTTTGGGATACTGCAAATGCAATACTAAGAGGGAAATTTATTGCAATAAATGCTTACATCAAAAGAATAGAATGACTTCAAATAAACAACCTGATACTCAAAGAACCAGAAAAACAAGAACAATCCAATCCCCAAATTAGTAGATAGAAAGAAATAATTAAGATCAGAGCAGAACTAAATGAAATAGAGACTCAAAAGAATGATATAAAATATCAATGAAATAAAAAGTTGGGTTTTTTTTGAGAAAAACAAAATAGACAAACCACTAGCTAAGCTAACTAAAAAAAAGAAAAGAGAAGACCCAAAAAACAGAAACGAAAAAGCAGACATTACAACCAATACCACAGAAATACAAAGAACCATTAGAGACTATTATAAACAACTATATACCCCAATAAATTGGAAAACCTGGAGGAAATGGATAAATTTCTGGACACATACAAACTACCAAGACTAAACCAAGAAGAAATAGAAAACCTGAACAGACCAATAACAGGCAACAAGATTGAAGCAGTAATCAGCAGTCTCCCAACAAAGAAAAACCCAGGAATGGATGGCTTTACTGCAGAACTCTACCAAACATTTAAAGATACCAATTCTTTTCAAACTATTACAAAAAGTTGAAACAGAGGCTATTCTCTCAAACTCAGTCTATGAGGCCAGCATCATCCTGATGCCAAACCAAAGATACAACAAAAAAGAAAACTATAGGGCCGGCCCGGTGGCGCACTGCTACAGTGCGCCGCTTGGGAGCGCGGTGGCGCTCCCGCTGAGGGTTCGGATCCCACATACAGACCGGTTCCCGCTCACTGGCTGAGCAAGGTGTGGGAGCAACACCGAGGGTTGCGGTCCCGTTGCTGGTCCCGGTCCGGTACGGGCGCGACACTAAGGGTTGCGATCCGTTGCCGGACACGAAAAAAAATGACAAAAAGGAAAAAAAAAAAAAGAAAACTATATGTCAATATCTTTGATGACTATAGATGCAAAAATCCTCAATAAAATATTAGTAAATAGAATACAGCAACATATCAAAAAATATTATACACCATGGTAAAGTGGGATTCATCCCATGGATGCAAGGATGGTTAAACATACTCAACTCAACAAATGTGATACACCACATCAACAAAATCAAGGACAAAAACTACATGATTATCTCAATAGATACAGAAAACATTTGACAGAATTCAACATCATTTCGCAGTAAAGACTCTCAGCAAATTAGGTATAGAAGGAAAGTATCTCAACACAATAAAAGCCATATGTGACAAACCCACCACTGATATCATCCTGAATGGGAAAAAGACAAGGATGCCCCCTCTCACTACTCCTAAGTTCTAGCCAGAGCAATCAGGCAAGACAGAGAAATAAAGAGCATCCAGATAGGAAAAGACAAAGTCAAATTGTCTGTGTTTGCAGATGATATGATCCTAAATATAGAAAAACCTAGAGACTTTTCCAAAAAATTTTGAGTTGATAAACATTTTCAGTAAAGTTGCAGTATATGAAATCAACATGCAAAAATCTGTAGAGTTTTTATACTCCAACAACAAACTAGCAGAAAAAGAAATCAAGAAAGCAAGCCCATTTACAATAGCCTCCCTAAAAATAAAATACCTAGGAATCAATTTAACCAAGAAGTTGAAAGATCTCTACAATGAGAGCTACAAATCTCTATTGAAAGAAATTAAAGAGGACACAAAAATATGGAAAGGCATTCCATGCTCTTGGATTGGAAGAACTAACATTGCAAAAATGTCCATACGACCCAAAGTGATCAACATATTCAGCACAGTCCCCATCAAAATATCAGTGACATTTTTCACAGAAATAAAAAAAAACAATCCTAACATTTATATGGAATAACAAAAGACCCTGAATAGCCAAAGCAATCCTGAGCCAAAAATAAATAAATAAATAAATAAATAAATAAATAAATAAAGCTAGAGACATAACACTACCTGACTTCAAACTATACTACAAAGCTATAGTAACCAAAACAGCATGGTACTTGTATAAAAACAGACACATGGAGCAATCAAACAGAATACAGAATACAGAAATCAACCCACATACTTATAGCCAACTGATCTTCAACAATGGCACCAAGAACCTACACTGGGTAAAAGACTGCCTCTTCAAGAAATGGTGCTGGGGAAACTGGACATCCATATGTGGAAGAATAAAACTAGACCAGTACTTCTCACCATAAACCAATATCAATTCAAAATAGTTCAAAGACTTAAATGTAAGATCTGAAAGTATAAAATTCCTTAAAGAAAACAGGGGAAACACTGCAGGAAGTAAGACTGGGCAAAGACTTTATAAAAATGACCCCCAAATCACAGGCAACAAAAGGAAAATGAACAAATGGGACTATATCAAACTAGAAAGGTTCTGAACAGCAAAAGAAACAATTAACAGAGCAAAAAGACCACCTGAAGAGTGGGAGAAAATATTAGCAAACTAAACATCTGACAAAGGATTAATATCCAGAATGTACAAGGAACTCAAACAACTTAACAGTAAAAAAACAAATAACCTGATTCAAAAATGGGCAAAGGAGCTGAACAGACATTTATTAAATATTCTAATGGCCAACAAACACATGAAAATATGCTCAGCATCTCTCAGCATCAAGGAAATGCAAATGAAAACCACATTGAGATATCATCTCATCCAGTTAGACTGGCTATTATCAAAAAGACAGAGAATAACAAATGCTGGTGAGGATGCAGGGAAAGGTGAACCCTCCTACACTGTTGATGGGGCTGTAAATTAGTGCAGCCATTATGGAAAACAGTATGAAGCTTCCTCAGACAACTACAGATAGAACTACCACACGATCCTGCAATTCCACTGCTGGGTATATACCCAAAGGAATGGAAATCATCATATTGAAGGAATATTCGCACTGTCATGTTTATTTCTGCTCTATTTACAATAGCCAAGAGTTGAAGCCAAACTAAATGTCCATTGTTGGATGCCTGGATATGGAAAATGTGGTATATTTACACAACAGAATAAAAAATGAAATCCTGTCATTCCCAGCAACACAGATGAGCTTGGAGAAAAGTATGTTAAATGAAATAAGCCAAGCACAGAAAGAGAAATACTGCATGTCTTCACTCATCAGTGGGAGCTAAAATAAACAAATAAGCAAATAAATGAAAGTAAGATACAACAATCATAATAATACGTTGAACTTTCAAAAGGAAAGAACAGAACTGAGGTTACCAGAAAGGGGGAGGTGGAAGGGTTAAGGGAGGAATTGGTAAAGGACCACGAAAAACGATTACATTGTATAATGGTGAATATACTAATATCTTGATTTGAACATCACATATTGCACATAGGTATTGATATTCAACTCTGTACCCCACAGATAAGTACAATTAACTTTGTTTCAATTTTTTCAAAAAGATAATGGACAGAATTATAAGAAATCAACAATCAAAACTATCAAGAAATTTGTAAAATGTATAGCTTAAAATTGAAAAGCCTAAATTAAGATATCTAAAATGCCAAAAGAAGAAAAAAATTTTAATTTAAAAGCCATGATTTTTAAAAAGAAATAAAAGAACTTTTAAAATATGTAATGAAACCAGCAGTTTAGAAATTAAGATAGCATACATATAAGAAACGTTTTGTAAAGGAGGAGACAAAAATGCAAGTTCAGGAAGCCTGAGGGAAGATAAATTAAAACAATTTTAAAAGACAAACTACATGCTGTCAACAGTGAAGACAAAATAAACATAAAATTGTCTAAAAGGAAGGGAGCAGGACAAAACCACTACGACTCTAGGCTGCACAGTTTGAAAATGTGCAATGAGAAAGAAAATGGAGAATATGGGGTGGCTTGTGTGACTTTCCCAGAAAGACAGAGCACGCAGCAGAGTGGGGGTGTGGGGGCAGCCTGGAGCGCCCAGCCCTTTTGTCCCGCTCCCTTCTGTCTGCCTCTCACCAGGCAGGCATGGACTGCGGCTGTAGCTTCCTTCCCCTGACCACTCTGCAGTCCCTCGTACCCAACACCCCTCTGGGCTGCCTCTCAGTGCCTCCAAGGAGAAGCCACTCACGTCTCCAGTGGTCGGGGGAAGGGGACCCCCACCTTGCACCCAGCATACCTTCCCTTTTCCTCTCTCACTTCTCAGAATGCCCACAGGGATGAGCTCCCCTGGCACCAACCATCCTACCACACCTCGTTCCCCTAGCCACAAGCTTCTGTTAGAGTCAATGATCACCCCGTCAGGACGTTCTGCCCTCCTGGGTCCCGTGGGAACCCACAGCCATAAGGCTGCTCACTTGTTCCTGTGGGCACTTCTCTACCTCGTTTCGCAGCTGCTTCAAGCAACAGATGCCCCTTTCCCCTGGTTCTCATCCCCCTGAGTTAAGATTGTTTCAGAAGGGGAGATGCTGGCTGAAGAGAAAAACATTCCAATTCTGCCCTCTCTCCCTATGGTCCTTCTCTAACCAGAGCCCCAGGCAACTGGGCCCAAGTGCCCCTGGTTAATTTCCTCTAATACACAAAGCTGATGCCTCACCTCGCTATTTTGTCCAGTCAGCTGCTAGCTTTAAAACTGCAGACTGGCACCTGGTCACAAGTCTGTTTTTCCTGCATAGTTGTTCCTAAAATAAACTTCTTAGATGAATCTCCATATTAGCAAAATTTAAATCAGGTTGCCCCCAGTACACAAATCTGAACACTTCAGACTGATTTTCTCCAGAAGGTAATTGACTGGCTTGTAATAAATACAGTAATTAACTCCTGAACACACACACACACACAATCACTCCCCAGTTTCAAATTCACTGTGTCCCCACTTCAGCTTAAATGTTTCTCTCCTGGATGGTTTTAAAAACAAATTAACTCTTATCAAAAGGTGAAAACAACCCCAGTGTACGTCAATAGATGAAAATATAAATAAAAGGTGGTATACTCACACAATGGAATATTATTTAGTCTGAAAAAGGAACGAAATTCTGATACATGGTACAACGTGAATGAACCTTCAAAACATTATGCTAAATGAACTACGCCAGACCAGAAAGGACAAATATTGTGTTTCCACTTCCATAAGGTACTTAGGGTGGGCAAATTCATAGAGACAGAAAGTAGAATTGGGGTGTTTCCAGGGGCTGAGAGAGGAAATGACAAAGAGTTATTGCCTAATGGGTGCAGAGTTTCTGTTTGTTTTTTTATTTATTTGTTTGTTTTGGTTTCTGTTTTTTTATTTTGTTTATTTGCGGGGGGAGTGGTGAGGGATGGCTGGCTGGTACGAGGATCCGAACCCATGAGCTTGGTGTTATAAGTCTGCACCAGAGTTTCTGTTTGGACTGAAGAAAAAGTTCTGAAAATAGATGGTGGCAATAGTTACACGACATTGCAAATGTAATTAATACACTAAACCGTACACTTTAAAATGGTTAATTGTGTGTTATGTGTATTTTACCACAATCAAATAAATACACACACACACACAAAAGGAAGAATTAGAAGGGCAGTGGGGGCAGGGTGAGGGGACTCAGGCTGGAATACTTGTTCTGCGTGCACCCAGTGGCCTCGCCTGTGCATGTGTGCATGTGCCCAGGCAGATATGTGTGCACAGGATGCAAAAACAAAAATGAAAAACAAATTATGGCTAGTTTAACCAGTATGCTGGTACATAGAAAGAAATCTAATGTCTTTAAAATTTTACCACTTTTAGAATAAAAAATCTCATCCTTCAAAAACTGAGCAAATTACTTATTAGCTGAAGAAAGGTAAAGGGAAGTTTGGGGTCAGTGTTCCAGATTTTCTCACTGCTGAGTCCAAGTCATGACTTCTAAAATTATCCCTCCTTCATTCCCACTTTCTGGAAAAAAATGTCTCCTAAGCTACACTTACTGAAGGGGTCCCTGTACAAATCACAAATCTGCATTTTGCCACTCCCTGGAAGCCCCTGCACGCCTATGGTCTGGCAGGCACACCCGAGTGCACACACATACACATGCTAATGCTGCCAGCGACATCCCACCTCTATCAAAATTCCAGGCTAATAGGCCCAGACTTTTACTTTTAGGTTCCTCAGGCAAATACCAAACATCAGTCATCTTGCTCCGCAGCAGAAGAGAACATAGTGTCAAGCTGGCTGAGACATGTCCTCAAAGCCTCTCCTACCAGTAGGCTTGGGATTAAAGATGACACCTCCCTCTCACCCTCTTGGCTTGCTAAGGGTGGACCTGAGGCAACAACCATGCTCTCCATAAAAAATCCCACATTCCTGCTCGTTCTAACCTTTTATATCCTCATGAGCTTTACAGCCATCTAAACTCTTTATTCCTATTTTTTTCTAGATTAAATTAACCATCTTAAAAAGTGCAATTCAGTCGCATTGGGTACATTCACTATGTTGTGCAACCACCAAATATATCAAGTACCAGACATTTTTATCACCCCAATAGGAAACCTGTACCCTGAGCCATCACTCCCCATTTCCCCTTCCCCCCAAACCCTGGCAACCGCCCAGGGCTGTTCTTGATAATCTCCTTTGGAATTTCCACATTTTCATCTTAGATCTCAGGACAGAATTCCTACCTATTATATCAAGTGCCTCAGTCTAAAGTTTCAGTTTAACTTCCTGCTACCCTTATCCCACTATCTTGACCCAACAACACCCTCCCCCCATACACAAGCACAGACGTAGTCGACTTCTTGTACTGCTTGTGATCCCTCATCTGAATCCTTCAGGAGAGAACTGCTTACAATTCCATTAGCAGTGAGTGAGGATTTGGTCTGGGAAGACAAGCATGAAGTAACTCGTCAGGACTGCCTGGGCCCTCTCTGTCCCTGGCTGTTAGGGCATCAGCACCTCCTTGTGGATGGCCAGGGAATGGGGAACGTTGACAGCAGAGGACATGTCTGACATCCTCTGCCTCATGGGAGGGTGGCCGCCATGTTGCCACTAGAAGGAAGTGTTCCAAGATTAATACTCATGTGCTAAGATGAATCTCGTGGGCATAATAAGCTTAGTATCCACATTTACTATTAGCTTCCTGGCAGTGCTGCTGCTCCTGGCCTGGGACTGCACTTTGAGTAGCAAAGGACTAAATAACCATGACTGGCAGAAGAAAATCAGGATGAACTGCCTCCTCCCTGCTAAGAAGTTGTGTTGTCTTTCCAACACAATAATCCCTGTCACTCAGCTGAAAAACTGTGGTTCCAGAACAAACAAGGGGATGGGTGGAAGAGAAAGAGAGACCATTCCAGACCAAGGGAAGAGCATGCCTGAAGGCCTCGAGCAGAATGAGAACTTCAGTCATTAGAAGAACTGAGAGCAGCTCGGTGTGGCTGGGAGTGAGCGTAGGAGATGGGAACAGGACTTGGCCAAGCTCCACTCCTGGTTCTGAACTACCAGGAGCAAAAGCCCTGTCCCCTCTGGGAAGCTATCCACCAATGAATTGGTGGGGCCCTTTTGATGTCCTTCCACAGTGCCAAGGACTCCCGTGCCACCCCACCATGACAATGTATCCGTGCTTGCCCCTTCCCCGCTCTCTCAGCCCCCTGCCTTGTGAGCGCCAGGAGGACGTGAACCATGTCTGTCTGAAGTTAGCAAAAATATTGCATTGTTATCGAATAAAACTTGCAATGCATAGAGACCACTGTGGACGTCCCTCGTCTCTGGCACCAGCCCAGTGCCCACTTGGGAACTCCTCCTGAGGGGACTGGCCTTCCTGGGCAAGGAGAGAGGGGAGCAGCGGCAGGGGCTGGCCCTCCTCTTCCTGCCTCGCCTGAGCGAGCCTGGGCCTGAGGGCCCTACCACTAAATGAGAAGCTGGAACCACAACTCGGGAGGCAACAGAAGCTGGATTTAGAATGTTGTGGGGTTGGGGCAGTTTAACAAGTGATTTGCATGGCTGAGTTTTCACAGGAGCACAGGGAGGCATGGCTGAGGGAGGTGGGGACCGGGCAGAGAGGACTGCGGGTGAACAGGCCAGCGGGGAAAGAGACCAGCATAAAGGGGGACACTGAGTTGAGGCCTGTGGCCCACAGTGACAAGACACTAACATTTGGAACAACTGCATACACTTGACAAGTGGTCCCCATTTAGGTGAAATGTGCCTGCAAAACCACTTGACAGGATTGGGCCGAGTGTGGCATGGGTGACCTCTTCAGAGGAGATGAGCTATGTCCAGGGGACACTGCCAGGGTGGGACAGGGCCCCCAATACTGCCTGTGTGTCACCAGCATCTAGGTGAAAGGCCACCTGGACTTCCTGGATCAGCAGGGGACTCAGCCTCTGCGTTGGGAAGGCCCAGTGACAAGCTGCAGACCACCCATGGCACAGCCTGCATTGCTGATGAACTAGCTGGGAAAGAGGGTTTGTGCTGCAAACATCAGTACAGACCCAACCCCAACTCACTATTGTATCAGAGGATGACATGGTCAGTCCAGAGCCACCTAAGGAAATCTGCAGTCTCTGGACGTTTGGGGTCACATGCTGTGTCAACATTTGGCACGTCTGGGAAACTCACCCATCCATGTCCTCTCCCTGCACACACAGGAAGACTCTGTGCCCAGCCTCCTGTCAGTCTTCTGGGCATGTGGCTGAGGGTGCACCACTGCCAGGTCTAGCCCATGTCAAAACCCCATGCTCGACTTCTGATCAAGATTGCCAAATAGATGGTCCCCAGTGTCACCCTCTCCCACAATCAACCAATTTACAACTATTAAAAAGCAACGACTGCCAAGCTGGGGCTGCTAGAGCTCAGGGGAAGGGGAGGAGAGACCTATGGAGTTCATGAAGGCAGGAAAAGCCACGATGAGAGAAAGAAAGGACCGCGCTGACCATTTTGAGCTCTGACCACTTCAAGGCTGGCCCTGGTGAGCACGTGGAGCAAGAGCTGGCAAAAGCCACTGCTATGCCCTTCGTATGAAGTTGCTTGGAGGCTGCAGGGGAGAAGAGGACCTTGGTGGTTGCCAGACCAGCAAGGCCACTAACAAGGTTCCCCTGGACCCACATAGGAGTGAGGGGCCACAGACAACTGAAAAAAGGAGCCACTCAGAGGCTGGCGAGTCATGGCAAGGGAACTGTGCACGGCCCGTCCCATGGGAAGTGTTTGGAGTGCAGGGGCTAGGGGAGACGGGCCCACCGGGGAAACACTGGGGCACAGTATGGACAGCTCATCTGCCCTCCAATCAGCACAGGACCTCTCAGACTGGTCAGGAATAAAGAACTGCAGGGGGTGCAGTTTGCTGGAAAGACTCAGGCCCGGACCAGAGTTTCCACACAACTCAGGTGCACCAGACCTCACAAGACCTAGAAGTGATTACAAGGTCAACAATTAAAACCTGAGCTGCACAAAAAGCCTTCCCCCCAAAATCAGCAGCAAGGCAGCAATTTAGCTCAACTCCAGGGCTCGAGTGCTGATTCCCACAGTAAGTTCCCTCATTTTAGAAGTAAGCAAAGGACAACCAATTAGTTCCAGTGCAGAATTTAGTGGTAGGAATAGCAAATAATCCAACACAGAACTGAAAGAATAAAACCCACAGATCAGAGACAAAGTTCTGATATTAAACAGTAAAGGTCTGACACCACGGAAGAAACTTATAAAACTTAGAAGGACTGGAAGCCCCCCTGGCTCCCAAACCAGAGTGGAGGGAAGGCCGAGGGACTCAGCCATGTCCCCCTGATGTCCACATCCAGCCCAGCCGTGACCAAGCCACCACTGGAAACCCCTGGGCTCCCCTGCCAGAATGAGAGGGATGCCATGGCCCCCACTTTGCTTCTCCTCCCCCCCCATTCCCCTCCCCTTTCTCCTCTCCCCCTCCCCGTACGTGTTCCACAACATCTTAGAATGTGAAAGAAAACAAATTAATTAATTAACTAAAAAAAATACACACACGCTCTACCCTCGCCACCATCTTCCCCCTCGGCAAAATCTTGGGCTCTAGAACACATTGAATGCATTGCTGGCCCCAAACCTTCTCAGGAGGCCACATCCCGTTCCTCTGCTATGTGATTTTCCCCCTTCATTGCATATTTTTAGGGGGCTATCGTAGTGTAAGAGCCAAATACTAAATATGATCCAGCCTCAAGATCCCTAGGAATGTGACTGGACTCCAGGCCCACACTCAGGGCACTGTTCTTCCACCTGTGTCCTCTCACCTGCTGCCACAAGAGCTTGAGTGTCCGGGGCAGCCTCAGAACTCAGTCTCTGACTGCATCCAGGAGAGTGTCCAGGGTGTGCCCCACCTCTCGGGAGTGGGTCTAAATAGTTAACTTATTGGCTGGCCCCTGGAAGTTTGAGACTCATAAACCCCATGGTCAAGGAGCTGGGCTATGGCACCGCAGGGATCCCCTCATGCATTCAAATTTGTGTTCAGAGGGAATTAGCCTGGAGGGGTGAAGCAGGGTGTGCAAGAGCCCAGGGGTCATCATCCTCGTGGCAGGCCTGCCACACTCTTCCCATAACAGTTCAGAAGGAGAGCATCCCCTACCTGACACATTTGACACTCTTAGAGGTCCACTCTGGTACCTGCACTCAGCTGCTGGAGCCTTGGGAATGCAGGTGTTTTGTCACGCAGGCCAGAGTTTGAGTCCCCTGACTCAGCAGCAAGGTCCTTCTCAGCCTGGATTCTCCCTGTTGAGGCTCTACCTGGTTCAAGATACAACCATTATTTGCAGTTGCCCTCACTTACCTGTCCAGCTTCCATGTCCACTCATTAATTTCTTCACTCAACAATTGTGTGTGGTGTACCTATGGTGTTCCAGGTGTCCTTTTCAGTGGCAATGTTGACATACAGCTGACAGGCTCTGGCATTCTGTGTGTCTGGTGTGTGTTCTGGTCACTGGTCAGAGCCTGTGCCGTGCCCGTTGCGAGCATATTGCACTGAGGATGTGCGGGAACTACAAGAGGCAATGGCAAAACAAACAGAAAATTCCTTCTCTTGGGAACTCATCTGTTAGTGGGGGCACGCAGCCCTCCCAGAGACTAGCTCATGCCCCTCTCCACATGCTCTGACCTCACAGACCATAAGCTCCCCCCCCACCCCAGTTTACATTCTCTGGCTTCCTGAGGCAGGGTTACAAGTAAAGCATTTACTGTAACATTTAGCTAATGCTTCTTGTGCACCATGTGTCCTGTGGGCACTTGAGATTAAGCAGAGAAGCCAGAAGACACAGGGACTTACATTTTGGAGCTCCACAGTAGTTTTTGGTGTTGGGGAGACAGGTGGACGTCTCTCACAACTGGGACAGGGCCAGAGGGAGGGAGATGCTCTGGCTGCTCAAAGAGAATATAAAGAGGGCTTCTTGGGGAGGACACGTGGGCCAAGACAGGAAGGAGGGGTAGGCCCGAGCAAGGTGGGGATAGAGGAGTGATGCAGGCTGAAGAGACAGAAACCTGAAGACCCTGAAGAAGAACAAAA
Source organism: Galeopterus variegatus (assembly GCF_000696425.1). Lineage (NCBI taxonomy): Eukaryota > Metazoa > Chordata > Mammalia > Dermoptera > Cynocephalidae > Galeopterus > Galeopterus variegatus. The sequence goes on from NW_007726775.1 coordinate 489,286, forward strand.
GCAAAGCTTTAGGGAAAGATGGCTGACATGGCCACTGAGTAGCAATGTGCATGGGGCGGCGGCAGCCTGGCCTTGCGGGGCCCATTATCAGGTGAGGTAGTTTGGCTCTATTCCAAGAGCAAAAGGACACTGATATGGAGTAGAGGGTCTGCGGAGGCCCAATAGCCAGGCTCAACCCACCCCATCCTCTTACCAGGTTCTTGACACCACCATGGGAAAAAATTCAAGAACAAAGTCATAGTATAAAGTGAAAACAGGTTCAATATAACGAATAAGATTTCACAGAGAGAGTGCTGCCTAGCTCCAGAGACTGAGCAGAGCCCACTCCAAGTTTAACCCAAAAGTAAGAAATACACACAACATTTAATACAAGGTGCAGGCTGGCTCAAGAGACTGAGCAACTGCTTGCTAAAAGTAAGCTTAACACAAAAGTAAAGTATACACACCTCAGCCGGTGAATTGTGGGTTGGCCCCTGGAAAGTGAGCAACTTCACCTTCTGCCAGGATTCCACTTTTATGGTTTTGCTACCTAATACATATTCACGCTATTAGAGTATTCATCTAAGGGGGTGGTTCCCTGTTATGTAACCGAGTCTTACACATGCTCTGTTGGTCTCCTTTTAGGGCATGTTCATTGGTCAAATTCTGTCACCAGGCATATTCAAGAATATTCTGTGCTCTTTAGCACATCCAGTGGAAGGTCATTCAAAGGACAAACACCTTACTACTGAACACGCTCAATCACTGGGGTCATATAGGCCTGTATCAATTCCTTTTACTGAACATGCTCAGCTACTAGAGTTATATAACTCCTTTCTATCAAACATGTCGAGCCATTGGATTTGCACAGTCTTCCCCTTGTTGTCAAATCTTCCTGTGTTGGTACCAAAAATACGTACAACAAGCAACATGAACTCTCCTCTAGGGCAGGGCCTAGAGGAGGGAATTGAGACCTTGGGGAGTGGCTTGAAACCCAGAGGCGTGTCCTGAAACCTGAACCCACGGAAACTGAGCATCTCCTATCTCAACACCACTGATATACTTTTTGATAGGGAGTAACATGAACAAGGTGTGTGTGTGTGCATATGCACACACGTGCACCACTCTGGATGCATGTGGAGAATAAGCCAGAGGAGGATAGAAGATACAGCAGATACCCCCTGAAGATCAGTGTACCATTCAGGTTAAAGAAGGGCCCCCAAGCACAGCTATTCAGGTTTCTCATTGCTCAAGAGCACATGGCCAAGGAAAACTAGTGGGAACTAAAACGAGCCTTACTCCACTTGCCAAGCCATGAGCCCAGGCATGGAGCTGAGGCTGGCAAGAAGAGGCACATTTTATTCAATGAGCTGCATTGCTTGATGGGGGTGCCTTTTTCTGTAATCACAGAACAATCAGGGTAAGCAGAGGCCCGTGAGGGATAGTGGTGGGTTGGACAAGAGTGAGGTGGTCAAGATGATGAGACCTGGACCCCTGGAGGTGCGTTTGGGAACAGAAATGGCAGGAGTTTGAATGATACAAATGGGGATGAGGATGAGGAAGGAGTCAGAGATCACAGCCAGTTTTCTGCAAGAGCATCTAGGAGGATGCCAGAGAGGGACTAGATTTGGGAAGATCAAGACTTCCCCTGTAGGTGATGTCCTGAAGCATTCCTCACAGGAAACCAGAAGCTGGAGGCCTACAGCTGGAAGCCAGAGCCAGAGGATAGACGCTGCTGAAATCCCAGACCTTTGCTGTCAGATGAGACCTGAAAGTAAAGTTTAACTTACATTAATTCTGCATGGGTCCATGGATGTCTGTTACACTGTTCTTAGTACATTTTAACATTTTCTTTAAACATTTCAATGTTAAGCAACAGTTAACTAGGAATCAAACAAGCAGAACAGAGGGCTCTGGTGTCCCATTGAGTATTTCTGGTAAGAGTCTGTCTAATACTAACCAGTTGGAAATCTAACAATCAAGTGAAGGGTCAGGGGGTTATGGCCTGTCCCTGTCATGCGTCTCCCTGTGTTCTTGCTGATTTCTGTGGCTACCCCAAAACCCAGGGGGCTCAGTTTACATTCAGGCTTTTCATCTTTTCCAGGTTTTAGTGTTACTTCTGCATTTTTGTAGCTTTCTTGATAGAAGGTTGGGGGGTTTGGGGACCTGAAAAATTCATTTATTCATTGGTCAAATAGTGCCTGAGTGCTGCCTGTGCTGGGCCTTGTGTTTGGTATGAAGGGCATCAGATGTTGGAGGCATGTCTGTGCCCTCAGGAGGACACACTTGATGGTGCTCTGGGAATAGTGCAATGGTGGAGACACCCAAATCCAGAATAACTTTGTTAGAGGCTGAACTCAACACTTAGAACTTCTATGTTGCAAGTATCAAAAAGCCACCTAAAATGACTTAATAGATGGGATCTCATGGCTCATGAAACTGCCAAATCCAGAAATAGAGAGAAATAGGGTGACCTGAAGGTGGGCTTGACCTTGTGGTTTTTCTGCTATACTGTGCACAGCATCAGCTTTCTCCCAAGACCAGCTGACCTTAACAGATGTAGGATACTGGCAGCTCCAGCTGAAGCTATATGCTCCCTTCTTCACAACCAGCCAAAAGGTGAGGGCTTATGCCCCAGCAACCTTAGTGTCAGGTCAGGGAAGGTTAAAATGGGGCTCGATCAGTTTCAAGTTCAGTCACATTTTGTGGGGACTAGATGTATATTTCAAAGCATCGAACAGCTTGGAGTTATCTTAAAAACAGTTCTATCCCAAGGATGCAGGTACCTCAATAGGAAGGGAGAACCACAATGAGCCCAAGAACACTGGCACTCTGATAAAGATAAAGGACTTCTTGGCATCTGAGGACAGTGGCACCCTTAGAGAGATGGAGGACCACTGAGAGCCCAAGGACACTCACACTCCCATAGAGCTGAAAGGCCTCAGGGAGCTTAAGGGCACTGGAAGCTTCATAGAGATGGAGGCCCACTGAGAGATAATGGACACTGGCACTTTTATTGAGATGAAAAACAACTGGCAGCACACACACACCTGTACCCTGATAGACATGGAGAACAACTTTCAGCTCACAAACACTGGCACTCAATGGAGATTATAAAACAACAACAGCACTGAAAGCCCAGGACACTGACATGCCCACAGAGGTGGAGGACAAGGGGCAGCCCAACTATACTGTCATGCCAATGGAGATGGAGCACCACTGAGAGATCAAGTATACTGTCATGCCTATAGAGCTGTAGGAAAACTGGGAGCTCAAAGACACTGGCATTGCTATAGAGATGGAGGATCACTTTGAGCCCAAAGACACCGGCGCCCCCACAGAGATGGAAGGCCACTGGGAGCCCAAGAACAATGAGACCTGGTATAATGGAGGATAACTGGAAGCCCAAGGACACTGGCTCTCTGATAGAGGTGGGGAACATCTGGCAGCCCAAGGACACTGCCACCCCAATGAAGATGGAGGACCACTGGGACACCGAGGACACTAGCATGTCCATAGAGATGAAGACCTTCTGGGAGCCCAAGGACACTAACACCTTCATAGAGATGGAAGACCACTGAGACCACAAGGGTAATAGCACACCCACAGTGATGTGAGATCTCTGGTAGCCCAAGGATACTGGCACCCCCCTAGGGATGGAGAACCATTAGGAGTCCAAGGACACTGTTTCTTCCATAGAGAAAGGAACCACTGGGAGCCCAACGACATCAGAAGCCCCATGTAGATGGGGGACCACTAGAATCTTATAAACATTGGAATCACGATAGAGATGAGGACAAATGGGATCCCAAGAACGCTGGCACCCCATAGAAATGGAGGCCCAGTGGGATCTCAATGACATTTACTTCTACTGAAATTGAGGACCTCTGGGAGCCTAAGGACACTGGCACCTCCACAGTGATAAAAGTTCACTGGGAGCCCAAGCACACTGGCACCCTCATAAAGATGATGGACCCTGGGAGACTGTGGACACTGGTACCCCTATAGAGATGGAAGACCTCTGTGAGCCCAAGGACACTAGCACCTCAACAGAGAAAAAGGACAGTTGGGAGCCCAATGACACTGGCACCTTATAGAGATGGAGCACCACTGGGAGCCCAGGCATAGCAACAACCCCATAGAGATGGAGGTCCACTGAGAGCCCAACTGAACTGGCAGTTTTATAAGGATAGAGGAGCATTTAAAGCCCAAAGATACTGGCACCCACATAGAGATGGAGGACCACTGGCCCAGAGGCCTAGGGAGACAGAATGGTTTCAGGGAACAGGCCTGGGGCACCCTCCATGGGCTTGCTGTCCAGGGCCTCCTAGGGTTGCTGCTCCCTGCACCCTGGCTGCTCCTGTTGCTCTAGCTGTGACTAAATTGGGCCCAGGTGCTGCTGGACCTGCTGCTTCGTAAGATACAAGCCAGAAACCTTGGTAGTGTCCATACGGGGTTGAGTCTGCGAGCTCATAGAATGCCAGAGCTGTGGAGGCACAGCAGCCTCCACCCTGATTTCAAAGAATGTATGGAAAAGCCTTAGGACCTAGGAAGAGATTTGTCACAGGGGCAGAGTCACCACAGAGAGCCTTCACCAGAGCCATGCAGAGTGGAAATGTGGGGTCACAGTTGCAGCAGTGTACCCTCACCAGCGCCATGCTGAGTCGAGCCGTGGGAGTGGGAACCATAGAGCAACAAGAGTGAAATGTCAGCCTGGGAGAGCTGAATCACAGGCTGAGACCAGGAAAGCCATAGGAGCAGGGCTGCCTATCGATTTGGGGGCTCAATCCCCACACCAGTGTGCAGACAATGCCAAACATAGAGTCAAGGTACATGATTTGCCAACTTTAAGATTGAATGCCTGCCCTGCTGGGTTTTGGACTCGTTTATGACCTATTACTCCTTTCTTTGGTCTGTTACCCCCTTTTTGAATGAGAATATGTACCCCATGCTTATCCCACCATCATAGCTTGGAAATAGATAACATTTCATTTCACAGATGAAACTTTGGACTTTTGAGCTGAAACAAAGTAAGATTTTGGAGATGGAATGAATGTATTAACCTGTGAGAAGGACATGAACTTTGGGGGAGATTGGCAAAATGCTATGGGTTCAATTGTGTCCCCCAGTTTCATGTATTAGAAATGTAATCTCCTCTGTAACTGTTAAGAGGGCAGGAAATCTTATTATGTTATTTGAAAGGAGGAGCCTTTAGGAAGTGATTAAATTATGAAGACTGTACCCTTATGAATGGATTAATCCATTCATGGAGTAATGGGCATGGTTCTCATGGCTTTATAAGTAGAGTGAGTGAGCAGGTCAGCTCACTCTTGCTCAAGCCATCCTCCATGTGACACCCTGCATGGCTTAAAGAGTCACCATCAACCACCCAGGTGCTCATCAGATGTGTTCCCTGGACTTTGGACTTACCAGCCTCCCAAAATGTAAAGAATAAATTTCATTTCTTTATACAGTACCAAGTTTTAGATATTCTAAGTGACAGAAATAGACTAATATTCTCCTGTATAGATGGAGAACTTCTGGAAGCCCAAAGATACTAGCACCTCCATAGACTTGGTGGATCTATGGGAGCTTAAGAAAATTGGCACCCCAATAGAGATTGAGGACCACTGGGAGCCCAGGGGCTGAGACACAAGTATTCATTGCTCATAGTGGGGGGTGCCTCAAAGGCAGGGGAGTTTGGGCAATGGGTGCTGGTAGGGAGCTAACAGATGCCCACTCACATTGTGCATTAGTTGATTTGAAAAAACATAGGCCCTAGAGTGCTAATATTTGGAGACCCCACTCCCCACTTCTTTTTTGCACTTATTATAGTACAGGCAAGAGGAGGAATTGTGTCGTTGTAGAGATAGAAACAGATTTAGGAAGATACTGGTGAAGGCTTTGTAATTTTAGGACCTATAGATGATCTGAGGTAATATCTCACTTATTTCTGAAGAAAGTGAGAGAAATTGTGTCATTTAACACTTTTTTGTCTCTAGAAGAAAATGACATTCTCCAAATTAATATAAGCCAGATTGGACCTTCACTTTCATATAGTTACTGTGAATTCCTGAGATGCCACAACTGTGCTGACAGAACCTGGAGCTGGTGGTGACAGTAACCCCTGTCCCTCCTTTCACACACACCCTCCCAGCCACACATCACTCAGGAGCACTGGCATCCATTTCTTAAGCCACATTCTCTTTCTTTTTTTTTCTTTTTCAAGGGTGAGGATAACTGGTTGGTACAGGAATTGAATCCTGGACCTTGGTGTTCTCAGCACCACACTCTATCCAAGTGAGCCAAAAAATGATGGGTAAGATTTTTAAGGGTCATCAAAATATTGGGGGTGGGGTTTGAGACTATGAACATAACATACTCCATCTTGAAGCCTTTACCACTTGCTATGTCTTATGTGTGAACTCTGTCCACAGAAGTTATACAGTAACTAGGTGTAGGAAGGTTATAACAATAGGTAGAAACAGCTTTGTGGCTACAAAGAAGGAACTCAATGATTAAGTACTGGTATGCTAATAGCTGGTCCAGCTAAGTGCATCACAAGACTGCCAAAGATAATAATCATTGTCATAAGCAGTGACATTAGTTTGTTTCTTAATTAGCATTATGGATTGAGTGTGTCCCTCAAAGTTCCATGTATTAGAAACATAATCATAACCATTTCTTCCCCCTCCTACATGGCATGTGACATTCTGGAAATCAGCCTTCTCAGCAACGTGGGACCAAAATGTCTACCTGAGTTAATCATCAGTGGTTTCATATGAAAGATTATTTGATCAAAAGGGAGAAACAATAATGAGAAACTCTGCTCAAACAGTTCAGCTAAATTGCAGTGCCTTGGGAAATCTGGCATGTCAGAAGTCACATCCACCTGTCCTGAAAACATTATCAGAACACCATTTTCACTTGGAAGCAGACATACTGGCACCAGAGAACTATAAAATAACCTAGAATCCTTCTTGTAACTCTTACCCGAGGTCCTTGCATCCCACATGTGTACATCATTTGCCAGCAAGAGCAGTGTGAATGAAGCAGTCTCGTGGGGCTGTCTTCTCTCCCTCTCTTTAGGTCCTTCTCCCTTCTTAATTGGTCTGCAAGGTCAGGGCACGTGGGGAGGGGTGTGAGCTAATCTCTGGATGGGCAGCACATACTCAGTAGCTGGTAAGTTTCCGGGAGAAGGGATCTTCTGTTTGTTTTGCTATTGTCTCTTGTAGTTCCTGCACATCCTCAGTGCAATATGCTCGCAACTGGCACAGTGCAGGCTCTGACCAGTGACCAAAACACACACCAGATGCACAGAATGCTGGTGCCTGTCAGCTGTATGTCAACATGGCTTGTCACTGAAAATGATACCTGGATCACTGTGGGTTGAGTGAAGAAAGTAATGAGTGGATGTGGAAACTGGTAAATGGGAGTCACTACCAATGATGGCTGTGTCTTGAACCATCAAAGGAGAGTCTCGATGGGGAGAATCCAGGCCATGAAGGACGTTGTTGCTGAGCCAGGGGACTTGAGCTCTGGCCCGGATGACAAAGTACCTGGAGAGTGGCATATTCCTCAGGCTCCTAGCAGTGGTGCGCAGGTACCAAGGTGGACCTCAAAGAGTGCCGACTCTGTAAGGTGCGGGGGAGAGGGCTCTGGACCAGAATCTTGAGAAGAGGTGGCCTGGCTGCTGCGAGGATGATAACCCTGGGATGTTTCTGTCCCTGCTTCTCCCCTCCAGGCTAATTCCCTGAAAATCACAAAGTTGAATGGATGTGGGTTTCCCTGCGGTGCCATAGCCCAGCTCCTTGACCATGGGGTTTATGAGTCTCAAACTTCCAGGGGCCAGCCAATAAGTTAACTATTTAGACCCACTCCCGGGAGGTGGGGCACACCCTGGACACTCTCCTGGATGCAGTCAGAGACTGAGTGCTGAGGCTGCCCCGGACTCTCAAGCTCTTGTGGCAGCAGGTGAGAGGACACAGGTGGAAGAACAGTGCCCTGAGTGTGGGCCTGGAGTCCAGTCACATTCCTAGGGATCTTGAGGCTGGACCATATTTGGTATTTGGCTCTTATGCCACAACAGCCCCCTAAAAAATATGCAATGAAGGGGGAAAGACCCTTTGCTGAAACCTGTGCTCGGGAACACAGAATGTCTGCAATGTATGCTCTCGGGGGGGGAACTTAAGGGCCAGGACATGTGGTCTGGCTGCTGCACGGTGCCACCCAGTGTACCAAGAAGGTGAGAGAACCAGTACGAAGGAAAAGAGGCTGGAGGGGAAGGTACTTTACATATTAGTGCTTCATGGAAGTTATTGTATTAAATTCTCAGAAGAAGCCTAGAAGGCAGGTTCAATTTTACCCTGTTCTACAGATGAAGAAACAGAGGGACAGAGGGGCTAAGTAACATCCTCTAGGTTACGCAGCTAGAAAGGGATGGAACCAGGATTCAAATGCAGGTCTCTCTGATCCTACACCTTCTCCCAGTGGCAGTGACCTCCTTCCTTTAGGCAAATGGAGAAAGACACACCGTTGAGCAGGGTCTCCCCTGTTCCTGGGAGGCTGGGAGCCACGGGGGCACTCACACGGCATCCTCTCTCTTCTCCAGGGCTGCTGGAAGGCGTGCAGGGACGTCTGGCTCTCTCTGTGGACTTTGAATTTCAGATCCAGGAGTCTCCCCATGGCATCTTTTCATATCCGCAAGTACGGGGAAAGCGACCGCAAGTGGGTGCTGGACTTATTCTCCCAGGGGGTACTTGAGCAAGTCCCCACCACCTTCTGTCACCTGCTGAAGCTGCGCCGAACCCTCGTGCTCATAGGTGGGGGGCCCATCTCCCTCCTCCTGGTCTCTGGCTCCTGGCTCCTGGCCCTCACAGCCACCCTCACCCTCCTAGCTGTCCTGTGGTTCCTTGCCAGATATCCCTGGAAGGAATATGAAGTCTTAAGTTTGTGCACAGACATGTCTGACATCACCAAGTCCTACTTGAGTGAGCATGGTTCCTGCTTCTGGGTGGCTGAGTCTGAGGAGCAGGTGGTGGGCATAGTGGGAGCTCGGCCCGTTGGGGAACCCACCTCGCAGAAGAAGCAGTTGGAGCTGCTGCACCTCTGTGTGGCCTTTGAGCACCGTCATCAGGGGATAGCAAAAGCCCTAGTTAGGACTGTCCTCCAGTTTGCCCGGACTCAGGGCTACAATGAAGTTGTCCTTGTAACGTGTATCTTGCAGCAGTCTGCCCTAGCCATCTACCAGGGCTTGGGGTTCCAGAAAACTCGCCAGTATTACTCTTCTCTGAGCATGAGGCTAGTGGCTGCTCCTCTAATTTCTGGCCCTTACGACCACCCTCACCCTCCTAGCTGTCCTGTGGTTCCTTGCCAGATATCCCTGGAAGGAATATGAAGTCTTAAGTTTGTGCACAGACATGTCTGACATCACCAACTCCTACTTGAGTGAGCATGGTTCCTGCTTCTGGGTGGCTGAGTCTGAGGAGCGGGTGGTGGGCATAGTGGGAGCTCGGCCCGTTGGGGAACCCTCCTCGCAGAAGAAGCAGCTGGAGCTGCTGCACCTCTGTGTGGCCTTTGAGCACCGTCATCAGGGGATAGCAAAAGCCCTAGTTAGGACTGTCCTCCAGTTTGCCCGGACTCAGGGCTACAATGAAGTTGTCCTTGTAACGTGTATCTTGCAGCAGTCTGCCCTAGCCATCTACCAGGGCTTGGGGTTCCAGAAAACTCGCCAGTATTACTCTTCTCTGAGCATGAGGCTAGTGGCTGCTCCTCTAATTGATTTAGTCTGTCACCTCCCGTGTGATCAGGGAGGGGGCCTGTGATAGGCCTGAGTCTTTCCAGCAAACTGCACCCCCTGAAGTTCTTTATTCCTGACCAGTCTCCACTGAGTGGTCCTGTGCTGATTGGAGGGCAGATGAGCTGTCCATACTGTGCACCAGTGTTTCCCCGGTGGGCCCGTCTCCCCTAGCCCCTGCACTGCAAACACTTCCCATGGGACGGGCCGTGCACAGTTCCCTTGCCATGACTCGCCAGCCTCTGAGTGGCTCCTTTTTTCAGTTGTCTATGGCCCCTCACTCCTATGTGGGTCCAGGGGAACCTTGTTAGTGGCCTTGCTGGTCTGGCAACCACCAAGGCCCTCTTCTCCCCTGCAGCCTCCAAGCAACTTCATACGAAGGGCATAGCAGTGGCTTTTGCCAGCTCTTGCTCCACGTGCTCACCAGGGCCAGCCTTGAAGTGGTCAGAGCTCAAAATGGTCAGCGCGGTCCTTTCTTTCTCTCATCGTGGCTTTTCCTGCCTTCATGAACTCCATAGGTCTCTCCTCCCCTTCCCCTGAGCTCTAGCAGCCCCAGCTTGGCAGTCGTTGCTTTTTAATAGTTGTAAATTGGTTGATTGTGGGAGAGGGTGACACTGGGGACCATCTATTTGGCAATCTTGATCAGAAGTCGAGCATGGGGTTTTGACATGGGCTAGACCTGGCAGTGGTGCACCCTCAGCCACATGCCCAGAAGACTGACAGGAGGCTGGGCACAGAGTCTTCCTGTGTGTGCAGGGAGAGGACATGGATGGGTGAGTTTCCCAGACGTGCCAAATGTTGACACAGCATGTGACCCCAAACGTCCAGAGACTGCAGATTTCCTTAGGTGGCTCTGGACTGACCATGTCATCCTCTGATACAATAGTGAGTTGGGGTTGGGTCTGTACTGATGTTTGCAGCACAAACCCTCTTTCCCAGCTAGTTCATCAGCAATGCAGGCTGTGCCATGGGTGGTCTGCAGCTTGTCACTGGGCCTTCCCAACGCAGAGGCTGAGTCCCCTGCTGATCCAGGAAGTCCAGGTGGCCTTTCACCTAGATGCTGGTGACACACAGGCAGTATTGGGGGCCCTGTCCCACCCTGGCAGTGTCCCCTGGACATAGCTCATCTCCTCTGAAGAGGTCACCCATGCCACACTCGGCCCAATCCTGTCAAGTGGTTTTGCAGGCACATTTCACCTAAATGGGGACCACTTGTCAAGTGTATGCAGTTGTTCCAAATGTTAGTGTCTTGTCACTGTGGGCCACAGGCCTCAACTCAGTGTCCCCCTTTATGCTGGTCTCTTTCCCCGCTGGCCTGTTCACCCGCAGTCCTCTCTGCCCGGTCCCCACCTCCCTCAGCCATGCCTCCCTGTGCTCCTGTGAAAACTCAGCCATGCAAATCACTTGTTAAACTGCCCCAACCCCACAACATTCTAAATCCAGCTTCTGTTGCCTCCCGAGTTGTGGTTCCAGCTTCTCATTTAGTGGTAGGGCCCTCAGGCCCAGGCTCGCTCAGGCGAGGCAGGAAGAGGAGGGCCAGCCCCTGCCGCTGCTCCCCTCTCTCCTTGCCCAGGAAGGCCAGTCCCCTCAGGAGGAGTTCCCAAGTGGGCACTGGGCTGGTGCCAGAGACGAGGGACGTCCACAGTGGTCTCTATGCATTGCAAGTTTTATTCGATAACAATGCAATATTTTTGCTAACTTCAGACAGACATGGTTCACGTCCTCCTGGTGCTCGCAAGGCAGGGGGCTGAGAGAGCGGGGAAGGGGCAAGCACGGATACTTTGTCATGGTGGGGTGGCACGGGAGTCCTTGGCACTGTGGAAGGACATCCAAAGGGCCCCACCAATTCATTGGTGGATGGCTTCCCAGAGGTGACAGGGCTTCTGCTCCTGGTAGTTCAGAACCAGGAGTGGAGCTTGGCCAAGTCCTGTTCCCATCTCCTACGCTCACTCCCAGCCACACCGAGCTGCTCTCAATTCTTCTAATGACTGAAGTTCTCATTCTGCTCGAGGCCTTCAGGCATGCTCTTCCCTTTGTCTGGAATGGTCTCCTCTTTCTCTTCCACCCATCCCCTTGTTTGTTCTGGAACCACAGTTTTTCAGCTGAGTGACAGGGATTATTGTGTTGGAAAGACAACACAACTCCTTAGCAGGGAGGAGGTAGTTCATCCTGATTTTCTTCTGCCAGTCATGGTTATTTAGTCCTTTGCTACTCAAAGTGCAGTCCCAGGCCAGGAGCAGCAGCACTGCCAGGAAGCTAATAGTAAATGTGGATACTAAGCTTATTATGCCCACGAGATTCATCTTAGCACATGAGTATTAATCTTGGACCACTTCCTTCTAGTGGCAACATGGCGGCCACCCTCCCATGAGGCAGAGGATGTCAGACATGTCCTCTGCTGTCAACGTTCCCCATTCCCTGGCCATCCACAGGGAGGTGCTGATGCCCTAACAGCCAGGGACAGAGAGGGCCCAGGCAGTCCTGACGAGTTACTTCATGCTTGTCTTCCCAGACCAAATCCTCACTCACTGCTAATGGAATTGTAAGCAGTTCTCTCCTGAAGGATTCAGATGAGGGGTCCAGAGCTGTACAAGTGACCTCATCTGTGTTTGTGAATCAGGGGAGGATATTGTTGGGTCAAGATAATGGGCTAAGGGTAACAGGAAGTTAAGCTGGAATTTCAGACTGAGGCACTTGATATAATAGGTAAAAAATCCTGCCCTGAGATCTGAACCAAAATGTCAAATTCCAAACAGAGTTATTATGAATAGCTTCAGGGTTACAAGGGTTTGGGGAAAGGGGAATGAGAAGTGATGGCTCAATGACTTGTTGACCTAAAAGAAATTAAGGCAGCCAAATATATAAAGCACAGGGTTTATTGAGTCAATAAGATGATTGCAACAGGGGAAATGCAGAGATTTGGTTGCCCTGAGAAATGGGCTTCAAAGGGGATCAGCAGAGCTTAGCATTTTATTATCGCATGAAGGAGAAAATAATCAAAGGGAAGAGAGAAAAGAACAGCCCCCTTATCATTACCTTAGTTTTTCTATTGGTTGTATACGATGTATAGATTTGAGATTGTTACTTAGTTACAACCTACTTGCAGGGATCTAGGGTAAGGGTTACAAGAGGCATTCTGTTATTGTATCACTTCTGCTGCCTCTCTGTATGCTTCTAAGTTAAAATGGTGTTATGGTAACGTTTTCCAGGACAGGTGGATTTGACTACTGACTTATTCCAGATCTCCCAAAGCACTATAATGTAGATGACTTCGTCAGAGCAGATTTTTTTTTTTAGTTATGAGTACAGGATGCCTTTTGGGGTGATAAAACATGTTTGCGTACTGATATAGGTGGTGGTCACACAACATCATAAATGTGCAAATGCCACTTCAAATTATACTTCAAAATGGTTAATTATATGTCACAAAAGTAAGAAAAAAGGGTTTAGATGGCTCTAAAACTCACAAGGAGGATATAAATGGTTAGAGACCTGGGAGATGTTGAGGGATTCTTTATGGGGGGAGTGGCCGCTATATGAAGTCTGACTTTACCAAGACAAGAGGGAGAGTGGGTGGTGGTGGTACATGATGTACAGATGTGGGATGCAGGGATCCTGGGTAAGGGTTACAAGAAGCATCCTAGGTTATTTTATAATTTTCTGGAGCCAGTATGTCTGCTTCCAGGTAAAAGTGGTGTTCTGATAATGTTTTCAGGACAGGTGGATGTGACTAGTGACTTATCCCAGATTTCCCAAGGTACTACAATTAGCAAACCTGGTCTCATTATCGTTTCCCCCTTTTGATCAAATAATCTTTCACATGAAACCATTGATGACTAACTCAGGTAGAGATTTCGGTCCCACGTTGCTGAGACGGTTCATTCCCAGAAAGTCATGTGCCATGAAGGAGGGGAAGAAATGGTTCTGGCCTCTATGACTAAGTCTGAATTTCAAGGAACATGGAGTTGGGAGGGGTGGTAGTCAGATCTTTTAATTCTTGGCACACCTGAAAAGCTAGATAGCGGCATTTGTCACATATTTCACAGGGAAATGAGTTGTGTCCTGGGACAAAAGAGTATACTCACTGTAGAAATGGGTTGGCTTAGTGTGTTAGTTGACTGAACAGTAAAAACAGCAAGAGAAAAAAACCAAAGGCACGTTTACAACTTAAACTAAGTAATAAGTTTTAACTTGACATAGGCCTGGGACAGCAAATATTGAAGCAAGAGTTTAAAACTTTGTAAGTAATCTTGAGGTATACAGCTTGGTTAGAATGTGAACCAAGAGATGAGACCCATAGTCTGACAAAAGGCCTAAGACTAGAAGAATTCCCCAGAGTAAATGTAAAAGTTCAACATTTTTAGCAACGTTGATCATGAAGTTGTCATCAGGTCAGGTTCAGGGTCTTGGGTAAAAGCTGTCTCCTCAGATGCTATCTTCTTCTCCTGGCTGGAAGATCAAGGCATTTGGCTATGGGTTAGCTTCAGGTGACGATCTCCAGTGATGGAGAAGGTCCAGTCAGGTGGATGTGACTTTTGAAAATGAGAAACACGAATCCATGAATCAATGCCTGGAAGCTTAGCTGCAGAGGGATTGGTTAACAGTACTTGAGATGGTCCCTTCCAATGCTGCTGGAAGGAGTCCTTTTATTTGATGGTGTCTGCAGTAAGCAAATTCTCTGGGCTGGAGATCATGGTCTTTGATGTCTTCCTCTCCTGGGAGGGCGCTGTGGAAGATTCCTTCCCTTACTAATTTAGAGTTTTTGGTGAGGAGCTTTCTAACACCATGGGAGTAATGAAGAATGTCCCTTTTTAGAAGAGCTGGTTCAGAAAGTCCTTTAAGTAGGCACGTGAGTCTACCTGTTATTTCAAAGGGAGAAAGCTGATGCTTTCCAAATGGGGTAGAACAAAAGTTGAGCAATATCAATTGTGGAGCCTTTGGCCATATATCACAAATGAACTGAATTATTTGACCAGTGAAATGTATCCCTGGATCTTCTGGAACCCAGAGAAAACTCCCCAGGAAGGAATATTTGTCAAAATTCAGGATTCAGTGCATATAATAAAAACTGAAAAACCATGGATAGGGCTAGTTTATTATTAGTACTAAAGTTCATTTTGAGAAAATCTTACAAATAAATTTATGCAATCTTTGCCAGTTTTCATCACATAAGATTTTTGTAAAGTATTTGTAAATTTTTAACAAAAGAATATCTTTTTAGCTTTCCTTTCTCAACCTTCCATATCTAGTCTCTGACATCTGTAACATTTGTCTTCATTTCGAAGCAACCCTTGAATACCCTTAAAGCTTAAACAAAATTACCTCTTTTAAACAAACAAACAAAACCCCATATTCTCATACCTTTTTGCCTGAGCAAAGGCAAAATGCCTGCCAAACTGAGGATGTGTCTTAAGACTGAACAGTGAAGTAGGTGCTTTTCTGCATTAAGGCAAACAAATTTTAATTCAGAGTAATTCACTTGCAGGATAATGGATCAGGTGATGATGACCCAGGAGCATTCCCGAAGTTTCTCTGCACTACCCAAGTTTATATAGGCAGTTCACACAAAGCAGTGGAAAAAGCTGAGAAGTAATTACTAACTGTATTAGTCCATTTCTGTTGCTTGTAACAGTATACCTGAAACTGGGACATTTACAAATAAATAGAATTTATTTCTTATCGTTTCAGAGGCTGAGAAGTCCCATGTCTAGGGAACGCATCTGGTGAGGGCCTTTTCCTGATGGTGACTCTATAACAATGCAGGGTATCACATGGTGAAAGGCTTGAGTGATAGAGAGACTGACCTCCTCACTTGCTCTCTTTTTAAAGCCATCAGAACCACATCAGGACCCATTGCTCCATGAATGGATCAATCCATTCCCAAAGGCACAGGCCTCACAATCTAATCACCTCTTCAAGGCCCACCTTTCAATTACCATAATAGGATTTTCCACCCTTTTAACACTGTCTTGGTAAGGATCATGTTTCTAATACATGGAACTTTGAGGGACACACTCAATCCATATCACTAAGAAACAAGCTAAAGTCATTATTTATTACAATGATTATTATCTTTGTTGGTCTTGTGATGCATGGACCAGTTGTTACCATACCAGTATTTACTCATTAAATTCCTTCTTTGTAGTCAGCAAGGTGTTTCTACCTATAGTTCTAACTACCTTACCACTAGATACCATATAACTTCTGCGGGGAGGGTTCACACAAAGGACATAGCAAGTGGTAAAGGCTTCAAAATGGAGTAAGTTATGTTCAGAGTCTCAAAACCCCACCCCCAATATTTTGATGGCTCTTACAATTTCTCCTATAATTTCTTTGTAAAGACCCTAAAGCCAGATGCTAGGAGGTGATCTGTATTTTTAAACCACAGCAGCAGTAAAGATAGAAACTTGAAATAGAATCCCCTATTAAGCAATGAAAAAAGCTTAGTACTACAGTCTCCCATTTCTCTGGGAGAGAGGTGAGCCACTGAGTAAAGGCACCCACAAAAGAAATGTGATCTCCTTGGTTAATGGTCTTTTTCCTATGAGACAACAGATCAGCAATGTTCAACTCATAAGAAGGTATGTAAGTACAACATTTAGCTCAGGAGAGAAATTCAACAACAACAAAAGTTTCTAACATACTATAAAACTGTAATTTTAAATCAGAAATATAAATGAGCAAATAACACAAAAATGCAAAACAAATCAGAATTTTGTACCCTTCCACGATCCAGACATTTTCCAATGACAGAGAGGGAAGTTTAGAAGTTTCACTGGCCATAAATGGGTATAACCCACATCTTTGTTCAGCCATATTTTCTAGGTTCTCAGCTTCTTAGCTGAACATCTGCATGCAAAGCTCACATGTGCCCTGTAGACAGAAAGTTAAAACCGTCAGTAAGAGAAGTAGGAAATCAAAAGCTGCTTATGGTGGTATAAGTATTACACAGGTATACCCCAAAAGGTTAAGAGTCATCATGTAAAATAACAATTTAAACTGATTTTTATAAATGTTTCTTTCCTGAGTTAAAGGAATTTCCTGGTGGTTCTAAAGAACGCTAAATCTGTTTCAAATCCAATCTCTGCTCAAAAGACTGTTTTGCTAATTTCCTGAATGTTAACATTCCATGGTTTTCCTCATCTCCAAGAGACTGATTCCTTAATCAGAATCAAACCTGACCCACCTGGATTGAAGTGTCCTACCCTAGCCATTAGACCAGAAGCTGGAGTTCTTTATTTGTAAGTCTTGCAGGGGATCTAAAGCAGGCAGGTTGAGCATATAAAGGATTTTAACTTTTTTTAACATCTGACTTTCTTTTTAATCTTGCCAAGGGAGTTTTTAAGGCTAGTTGTTACATTAATTTTTCACAGGTGCGGGCGCAGCACCGAGGGTTGCGATCCCGTTGCTGGTCCCGGTCCGGTACGGGCGCGACACTGAGGGTTGCGGTCCGTTGCCGGACACGAAAAAAGACAAAAAGGAAAAAAAAAATAAGTTGGTATATTAAAAGAAAGATTTTTAGAAAGCTCTCATCTTAAACAGCTGAGGGTTGCGATCCGTTGCCGGACACGAAAAAAGACAAAAAGCAAAAAAAAAAAAGAAAAGCAGATACAACTGCAATGTGAAATGAAATTTAGTTTAGGGAGCTTATGATGCTACCTTGTTCCTTTGCCCTCTTCCCTTATACAGGCATCATTGGTAACCACTCACTGTCACAAAGCCAGGCCAGAGGAATAAAAGCTGTCACATCGAGGCTATATACAACACCTTTTAGTTGTTCACCTCAGGCATTATCTGCAGTAAATGTCCTATTCCTGGACAGCTGCCATGAGCCCCTGGGCACCCCTTCATTTAATAATTGAGAATGAACTAGAACCATGGACCTCTCAAACTGGAAGTCATTCCAGAAATGATCTAATTTTTGATAGTTCCCAATCCTTTTGTGATCAAAATCACCTTTAAAAGTCTTACGTATAAAATGAACGTGCAAGTTTGCACACAATAGCGAGTTTAAGGAGCCCCCGAAGATGCCCATGTTAAGAACCTTGAAGCAGCCCTTCCCTTTTTGTTGAGAAGTCTGAAGCTGAGCCTTATCTCGCAAGACAGAGGGTCTGTGCTTGTAGGGGGAAAAATAGCACACCCCAGTAAGGAATAGGGGCTCAATGGATATGCCAGATCTGATTAAGAAAACTGTGGTAAGAGTTTTTGTAAAGACTGGATTTTAGATGTTTTTCAGGTTTTCTATGTGGCTGATCAGTTATAATCTCATGCCTGGCTGCCAAGAGTAGACTTGAATTGCTGGTCCCACACATCAGCTCTGTGGAGAATTACATAAACTCTAGAAGAATAATCTTCCCAGGAGGAGAAAGCCTCAATGACAGGAGCCTCTCTTTCTGCCCCAAACTGTGCTATACTTCAGTCTCTGGACTTCTGAGAGGAACAGAAAAGGCTAAGTGCCAAGCCAGCAACTTCACCTGGGAAGTGGAATCTCACCAGAATAGGCTGGCCCAGGGCTTCCTTATTTCATCAACCATGAAGTTCAGGGTTCAGGAAAATCTGGCCAAGAGCCCTGCACCATGGTGTGTGGCTACTCACAGGGCTCACAGCAGGACTTTGCACACCCTGTACTCTGCTGACAAATTCCCAAACTTGCTGCGGGTTCCCAACTCTCACCCGCCAACCAGCACCTGTTTTGATCTCCATCTCATCCTGAACTCTTCCCTAGAAAGGATTTATCTCCTCTCCAGAGGTGGGGAAGACTGGTTAGCCAAGGATTCTTCCAGACATGTTGTTTGTTTCCCAGGTTTGAGCCCTGGAAAGCTCAAAAACATATCATTAACTCCTGGGCTTTTCCGTGGATAGTGGCTGAAACCTGCCATCCTAGGGCACTGAGGCTCAGAAACGGCTGAAAAGGGTGAAGAAAACAAACACTAAGAAAAATAATAATAATAAAAAATTCTCTGCACAGCATTGTGAATGTACTTAATGCCACTGAATTGTACACTTAAAAATGGTTATGATGATATACACTATGGGCTCCCAGTGGTCTTTCATCTCTACAGGTTTCCAGTGTTCTTGGCTCCAAGTGGTTCTTCACCTCTGTGGGCTGCCAGTGTCTTTGGACTCTCAGTGCTCCTTCATCTCTGTGAAGGTGCCACAATCCTTGGGGTCCTAGAAGTCCTTCATCTCAGCCTCAGAGAGCTTGGGCCCAAGGCACCACCACTAAATAAGAAGCTGGAACCAAAACACGGCAGGGGAAGCTGGATTTAGTACATTGTGGGGTCAGGGCAGTTTAACGAGTGATTTGCATGGTTTGAGTTTTCACAGGAGCACGGGGACACGGCTGAGGGAGGTGGTGACCTGGCAGAGAGGACTGCGGGTGACCAACCAGGACAGGTGGAAAGAGACCAGATAAAAGAGGTGAAGCCTGTGGGCCAGAACAACAAGACACTAATGTTCCAAACAACACTTTGTGCTTGGCAAACAGTCCCCAGTTAGGCAAAATGTGCCTGTAAAGCCACTTGGCAGGATTGGGCCTGGTGTGACCTGGGTGACCTCTTCAGAGGAGATAAGCTATGTCCAGAGGACACGGCCAGGGTAGGACTGGGCCCCAACTATTGCCTGTGTGTCACCAGCACCCAAGACTTCCTGGACTTCTGGGATCAGCAGGGGACTCAGCCCCTGGGTTGGGAAGACACAGTGACAAGCTGCAGACCACCCAGGGCACACCCAGCATTGGTGATGAACTAACTGGGAGAGTTGGTGCTGCACACATCAGCACAGCCCCAATCCCAACTTGCCATTGTATGAGATAATGACGGTCAGGCCTGAGCCACCTAAGGAAATCTGCAGTCTCTGAAGATTTGGCAACACAGGCTGGGTCCTGCATGTGGCAGATCTGGGAAATCCACCAATCCCACATCTTCTCTCTGCACACACAGGAAGACTCCCCGCCCAGCCTCCCGTCAGTCTTCTAGGCATGTGGCTGGGTCCCAACTAGTGGGCTAAGGGTGCACCACTGCCAGGTCTAGCACATGTCAAAACCACACGCACCATCTTCAGAGCCCTAGAGTAGATTAATTGCATCACTGGCCCCAAATCTCAGAAGGCTGCATCAGGTTCCTCTGCTATGTGAGTTGGCAGCACATCTCAGTGCAGACACCAGGTATTTCTCACCCTGGCTGGGATGTTATCAGATGCGACACTTGGGGGGGCTTGAAAAGGCATCTGCTTATTTCCGCTTTTGTCTTTGCTCCTCTGGATTATCTTCGAGCCATGCCTGAGCTGGCCTGCAGGTAAATGAGAGAACCCAGTCATCCTGTCACTTCAGCCAACCCCACCACAATGTGACACGGTGATCTGAGGTCAAAAGAGCAGCCCAGCCAACCCCAGTCAAAGTGTCTGACCCAAGGACTCATGAGCTAAATCAGTCCTGATTATCGTTTTGTTGTTGTTTCTTTATGCACCATTACCATGGTAACAGAGGCAACCCGAAAGGACTGAGTGGACAGAGCACCTCCACCACGCCACCACCAAACACGAGGGACTCTGATGTGAACCAGCAATGAGCTTTTATTGTGTTCCACCACTGAAATGTCAGGGTCTGCTTGTTACTATAGTACTGCAGACCCTATGCTGATGAATACACAGGGAAAGAGATCACAGGCCCCCTCCCTGATCACACGGGAGGTGACAGACTAAATCAATTAGAGGAGCAGCCACTAGCCTCATGCTCAGAGAACAGTAAGACTGGCCTGTCTTCTGGAAGCCCATGCCATGGTAGGGCCAGGGCAGACTGCTGCAAGATGCTGGTACTAAGGACATCTTCACTGTAGCCTTGGGTCCGGGCAAACCGGAGGACAGTCCTAACTAGGGCTTTTGCTATCCCCTGATGATACTGCTTGTGTTAGTCCATTTCTGTTGCTTCTAACAAGATATTTGGAACTGGGTAGTTTGCAAAAAAAATGGAATTTATTGCTTACACTTTTGGTAGCTGGAAAGTTCAAAGTCCAAACGGAACACATCTGATGAGGGTCTTCCTTGGTGGTGGCTTCAGCGACACAGGGTATCACACTGTGAGATGAGGAAGCAGAGAGAGAGACAGTTCCTCATGTGCTCTCCTTTTAAAGCTCTCAGAACCATCCACATGACCACCACTAATCTATCCATTTATTACTCAGTGAATAGATCAATCCATTTACTGGGCATAGTCTTTACAATCTAATCACCTATTCGAGGCCCACATTTTAATCACTGTAATAGGATTTTCCACCCTCCCTGCAGTCACAGTGGGGATCAAGCTTCTGATATATAACTTGGAGGACACATTTCAATCCTTATCAGTGCTCAAAGGCCACACAGAGGTGCAGCAGCTCCAACTGCTTCTTCTGCGAGGTGGGTTCCCCAACGGGCCAAGCTCCTACTATGCCCACCACCTGCTCCTCAGACTCAGCCACCCAGAAGCAGGAACCATGCTCACTCAAGTAGGACTTGGTGATGTCAGACATGTCTGTGCACAACATTTTGACTTCATGCTGCTTCCAGGGATATCTGGCAAGGAACCACAGGACAGCTAGGAGGGTGAGGTTGGCTGTGAAGGCCAGGAGCCAGGAGCCAGAAGCCAGAGACTACGAGGAGGGAGATGGGCCCCCCACCTATGAGCACAAGGGTTCGGGCAGCTTCAGCAGGTGACAGAAGGTGGTGGGGACTTACTCAAGTACCCCCTGGGAGAATAAGTCCAGCACCCACTTGCGGTCGCTTTCCCTACTTGCGGATATGAAAAGATGCCATGGGGAGACTCCTGGATCTGAAATTCAAAGTCCACAGAGAGAGCCAGGCATCCCTGCATGCCTCCAGCAGCCCTGGAGAAGAGAGAGGATGCCGTGTGAGTGCCCCCATGGCTCCCAGCCTCCCAGGAACAGGGGAGACCCTGCTCAACGGTGTGTCTTTCTCCATTTGCCTAAAGGAAGGAGGTCACTGCCACTGGGAGAAGGTGTAGGATCAGAGAGACCTGCATTTGAATCCTGGTTCCATCCCTTTCTAGCTGCGTAACCTAGAGGATGTTACTTAGCCCCTCTGTCCCTCTGTTTCTTCATCTGTAGAACAGGGTAAAATTGAACCTGCCTTCTAGGCTTCTTCTGAGAATTTAATACAATAACTTCCATGAAGCACTAATATGTAAAGTACCTTCCCCTCCAGCCTCTTTTCCTTCGTACTAGTTCTCTCACCTTCTTGGTACACTGGGTGGCACCGTGCAGCAGCCAGACCACATGTCCTGGCCCTTATGTTCCCCTCCAGGGAGCATACATTGCAGACATTCTGTGTTCCCGAGCACAGGTTTCAGCAAAGGGTCTTTCCCCCTTCATTGCATATTTTTTAGGGGGCTGTTGTGGCATAAGAGCCAAATACCAAATATGGTCCAGCCTCAAGATCCCTAGGAATGTGACTGGACTCCAGGCCCACACTCAGGGCACTGTTCTTCCACCTGTGTCCTCTCACCTGCTGCCACAAGAGCTTGAGTGTCTGGGGCAGCCTCAGCACTCAGTCTCTGACTACATCCAGGAGAGTGTCCAGGGTGTGCCCCACCTCTCGGGAGTGGGTCTAAATGGCCAACTTATTGGCTAGCTCCTGGAAGTTTGATACTCATAAACCCCATGGTCAAGGAGCTTGGCTATAGCACTTCAGGGAGCCCAGTGTGTTTTCACCTTTGTGATGACTGGGGAATTAGCCTGGATGGGGCAAGCAGTGTCTGAAACAGCCCGGGGTCCTCAGTCTGTTATCAGTCTTGCCACCCTCTACCCACTGTGGATCAGTCCAGGAGCATTTTCCACCTGAAACACTCAGCACTGTTTGAGGTTCACCCTGATCCCTGCACACAGCCTGGGGAATGCGCCATGCTCAAGGTACTTTTCATTGGGCCAGAGTACAAGTCCCCTGGCTCAGCAGTAATATCTTTCATAAGCAAGCTTTGACCTGCTGAGGCTCTACCTGGTCCAAAAACATATCAGTCATTGGCAGTTGCCCCCACTTACCTCACCAGCTTCCACATCCACTCATTAATTTCTTCACTCAACAATTGTGCATGATGCATGCATGGTGTTCCAGGTATCATTTTCAGTGACAAGCAGTGTTGACATATGGGTGACAGGCACCAGCATTTTGTGCAGCTGGTGTGTGTTCTGAACATTGGTGAGAAAGAAAAGTAACCGAGAAGCCATCTGAGGATTGTGAAGTCTGCTGAATCTGTCAGGCCCGGAGAGATGTGAGCTTGGGGCTTTAGTTACGTACCCTTTGCTATGTCCAATAAATCCAGCAGGAGGTGGATTGTTGTGATAGTGGGAGATGGAAAGAGAATTAGGAGGAGACTGGAGAAGACATCATAATTTTGGGAGCTCTTTAATCTGAGTTAATTTCTCAGTTATTTCTGAAAAAAAAGTGAGAGAAATCATGTCTTTTACTCCCTTTCGTTTCAAGAAGAAAATGGCATTCTCCAAATTATTATAAGCTAGATAGGACCTTGACCTCCATATAGTTACTGTGAATTCCTGACAGGCCACAACTGCTAAAGCTTTTATTATTCAGGTCTTGCTTTGTGACAGTGAGTGTTATCCATGATGCCTAGGGAAGGGAGGAGGAACTAACAGCCCAGCATCATAAGCTGTCTTAACATAATTCTATTTCGCTTCTCTAGAGTTACCATTTTCTTGATAGGAACATGCAGATTTACACAAAATACCAAAGTAATATGGAAAAGGAGAAAGTTTTACTCTGCCGTGATTGTCTGTGATGTGCTGCACAATGGTTTAACACTTCTTCAATAATAAAATTGTTTTATATTCCTTCTGCATCTGTAGAGAGGTTTTCTGGGCTGGGAGGAGATTTTCTCCCAGGCCAAAGGACTGCTTTTGAGGGCCAAGGCCATGGAAAACAAGTTTAGAACACATGTCCACATGTTCTGCCCTCTTCAGGCACCTGGTTGAGCAGTAGCAGAAGTTCTTAGAGTTTTCCTGCGACTCCATAACATGTGGAAAGAGGACTTAACATCACTTTTATTTCTGACACTCCTCGACCAGTGTGGGAAGTGGTTACCCTTTGCCCAGTCCCACTGATGCTAGAGGAGAGGGTCTGGGGAGGCCCCATCGCCAGCCTCTACCCACTCCATCCTCTCACCAGGTCTTGACTCCACCCCAGGAAAGAATTCAAGAGCGGAGTCACAGTAGAAGATGAAAACAGGATTAATGTGGCAGATAAGATGTAAAGACTTCACAGAGAAAGTGCAGCCTAGCTCCGGAGACTAAGCAGGGCCCACACCAAGTTTAATACAAAAGTAAGAAATATACAAAGTTTAGTACAGAGTGCAGGCTGGCTCAGGAGAGTGAGCAGACATTTGCTGAAAGTAAGCTTGACACAAGGGCCGGCCCAGTGGCGCACTGGATAGCACGCCGCTTGGGAAGCGCGGCGGCGCTCCCGCCCGAGGGTT
>NW_007726775.1:513549-524158 GCF_000696425.1 Galeopterus variegatus
AAGGCTTTCTTTTGAATGCTTTCATCTTTTATTATTTCAGTAAGGAAAAATATAGGTACTTTAAAATATCTTTAAAAAGTATTGTTATTGCTGCATTTGGGTCAATTTTTGCACAAATACTCACCTGGTATCAATGATAATAAATATGACCACATGGAAGGAAGAGGAAACATTATTAAATAACTTATCTAACTTTTACTGGAAGAGAGGGTCTTGGGAGGCCTGACAGCTGGCCTCAGCCTATCCTATCTTCTAGCAGGTTCTTGACTCTGCCACAGCAATGGATTCAAGAACAGAGTCACAGTAGAAAGTGAAAACAGAATTAATGTAGCAAAGTAAGGAACACAGACTTTACAGAGAAAAGTGTGGCCTAGCTCCAGAGACTGAGCAGGGCCTGCACTAAGTTTAATACACATGTAAGAAACACGCACTTAGAATTTAGTACAAAGTATGGGCTGGCTCAAGAGAGTGAGCAGCTGCCTGCTAAAAATAGGTTTAACACAAAAGTAAAGTATACAAACCTTGCCAACAAAGTGCTGGTCGGCCCCAGGAAAAGTAGGCAACAGTCCCGCCTTCTGTCAGGATTCCACTTTTATAGTTTTGCTATCTAATACATATTCGCACTATCTAATGAATATTCAGTTAATTGGGGTGGTTCCCTGTTATGTAACATAGTCTTGCACATGTTCAGTTGGTCTTCTTTTAGGGCATGTTTATTGGCTGGGAGGAACCCAGGAAGCCATGGATCCAGATCTGGGGCCATTGACCTTCCTTGGTGGCCAGGGGTAGCATTTCTGATGTCCCCTCCCACACAGTCTCTTCACCCAGCAGAGAGGGGTTCAGGACTAAAACTAGGGTGTGGGTTAGGCTAAAAGGCAATGGCTTGTTCAGGGCAGTTCAGCAGATGGCTATAGGGGGCTGCCCTGGGGAGTGAGGATCACAGGGCCCGCCCTGGCCCTCCTGTCTGCCTGGCCTATATGTCTGCACTTGGGACCCCAAGGCACATCCTTCTTCCCTCAGCCTGGCATATGCCAGGCATTCCGCCTGTGAAAGGCTTTAGTCAATGAACATGAGATCAGTGATATCTGTCACCAGCACATGGAAACTTTCAGAGCCACTATGTAACCCACAGTGCTCCCTTCCCACTGTCCAGTGATCCATGGAGTGCAGGCTGAGATGAAGCCTCCCAAGTCAACACAATGAGTCTTTGGACTGATTCACACTGGCAATGCAGAGTGAGCAAGACAACTTTTGTCTTAAGCCAGTTAGCTTTGGGCACTGTTCATAACTGCTGCCTAAGCAACTCAGAAATCCAGAAACTACGGCCCTTGGGTCAAATACTGCCCACCACTTGTTCTTGGGGATAAGGTTTACAAGATCCCTGTTACACCTCTCACTGTGTAACAGAGATGCAAAAGAGATCACTCAAAGCAAATATCAATGCAATAAGAAGCCCAAGGGGACTGCGTCAAGACAACTCCTTTTAGGAAGAAGAAGCAAGGTGCAGCCCCAAGTTGGTTTTTGCTTCAGTTTTTATTGCAAAGACAAGGAAGTTACAGAAGACAAACAAATGGTTAATCAATCATAGTAAGAACATAAAAAACTGGCTACACAACAATATTCATCCAACCATGCATGGTTCAAAATCGTTTAAACAATATACCATCGAAAGAGTAATAAATCTAAACTATGTGACACGCAAAAAGAAACAATAAGATAATCATTGAAGTGCCTGATTTCTTAAGAAACTCAAAGAAACAGCTTAAAGCAAAATGTGGAACAACCAGCATGTACTATCTAGCAGAATGTCTTTGGAAATCTTAACTCACATATTTTCCCATCATTTAAGTTTTGTTGTATTAAGGGTTATTGCCCTCAGAACAATCCCTGTTTTGCTTCAGTTCTCTTGTTCACATGAAAGGTTTTAGTCCTGTGTAAGTTTCCTTCTCATAAAATCTTCCAGTGAACCCATTATATTAACAGTGTATATACTCCCTTACATAAACAGTGATTAGAGTTGATTCGGTGGGCGCTTGCCCGCTAGCTGTAAGCTCTTGACTCCTATCTGAGGAGTTTTGTCCCATACATGCATTACCTAAAAACCCTATCTAATAATCAAATAGGAATCAAGATTTCTAACCCTCTACAGATTACAACCATGCTCATTATTTGCCTCTTGTCTGTCGCTGCTTTCACACAACACCAGAGTTCAGTAGTTCGAACAGAGACCAAAGGGCCCACAAACCTGAAAATATTTACTCTCTGGCCCTTCACAGAAGTTTGCTGACCCTGACATAGTCTATCATGACTGATACAATCAAGCTACAAGACAAAGTGAGATTAAAAATAAAAAAAAAAGATTTTACACCAGCTCTATGACCTTGGGGAAGTTGTTCAATATTTCTATAATTTTTTAGTTGCCTCACGCTTAATATGGGAGTATCTTGGGTTGAATGTCCCCCCAAAACATAATCCCCACTGTTAACTGTTGAGAGTGGGAAATCCTATTATGGTAATTGAAAGGTGAGGCCTTGAAGAGGTGATTAGATGGTAGGACCATGGCTAGTGAATGGGTTAAAAATGGTGGTCAGGGGCATGGTTCTGAGGGCTTTAAAAGGAAAGCACGCCAGGACCTCTGCTCCGCCATTTTGCAATGTGACATCCTGCATCACTGAAGACCCTTACCAGATGTGTTCCCTGGACTTTCGACTTCCCAGCCTCAGAAACTCAGTTCTGTGTATTTTGTTATAAGCAACAGAAACGGACTAATACAGGGGGTAATAACAGTAGCTACTTCATAAGATTGCTGTGAGAGTTAAATAAATTCTTGCATGTAAAACACTTAGAACAGGAGCCAGAGGCTTGGAAAGGGTGTGCAGGAGCAGCCAAGAAGTAAGGGAGGGAAGTGGATTGACGAATATAAAATCACTAAGGCAAGAACCTAGCACACTGTAGGCTTTCAATAAGTGTTTGCAATTTTTATTCCAGTTATATAAAAATAAAATATATCTTAATGGAAATAGAAGACTAGAAGACAGTAACAAATTATAGTAACAGTGGTTATCTTTTAAAATAATAAAAGAAGTAGGACAAGGAGTGTTTACTTTCTTTTTTATGTCATTCTGAGTTTTCAAATTTTCTACAGTGAATATATATTAATTTTATCATCAGGAAAGGAAAATCAATGTTTTCTTTTTTTTGGTGGCTGGCCAGTATGGGGATCTGAACCCCAATGTTTTCTTTAAGGCTATAAATTTCTCTTAATATTTCTGACACTTCATAAAACATCTTTTGTTGACATTCTACAAATGATACCATCCAATAACGTCCCAATACTTTCTTCTTGTGAAGAAAGTTTATATATCTGTAAAAATGAAAGACAAATTATGACTTGCTGATATATTCATGCACTAATTGCCATTATACAAACATGTATAAGTGAAATTATTTATCATTCAATTGTTGGGTTAATGACATAAAATTACAAATCACAAATGTGACTAAAATATTCAAAGTGATGGCAATTCATCACTTATGTCAAACATTCCCTTAAAAGTGCAGTTATTGTGACAACTCACTGAACATACAAACCAAATTTGTAACAACCTTTAAAGCATACAACTTTATACTAATGTGATTTATTTTAAATTTTAAATGTACTATGTATGCTTGATATTTAAAGCTATCACTTTCTAAATTAGAGAATGCTTTTGTCATCTAACTTTCTAATTATATTTTACATAAACTTGCACTTCCCAGTTCTTCATATCTATAATTATTTTTCAAGTAATTTTTAAACTTCATTAATGTTTCTTTAGCATTCAAAACAATTGGTGCATAGGTGATCAATAAGCAAACAGCATCGGCATTATTCCTTATCTATCACACTCTTTCTAACAATATGGATTTACAAACCTTTTTGACTTCTGTAATATTTGTTATTTCGGGAAGATTCTTCAGAGAAACCTGATGACCTTCTACTTGGGAAATTAGGTATTCTTGATTTATGTGTTTTTCTCCCTCTTCAATGTAAACGATCAGAATTGAAGTGTCATTTGCCGAGATACCAAATTTTTTCAAAGCCTCTGAAATCTAAGAAAAAATAAATAAATAAATAAACGACAACAAACCAGTGTTTCCTATGTCTGAATTTCCCCTTCGGCCTTCTTCCTTGGTCAGGCTCTTATTTTTCATACCCTAACAGTTCTCTCTGCCTTGCTTTTCCCTTTAATAATCCCTTTCCAGCATCTACTAGTACTGTCCCTAAAGTACTCCCTCCTTAAAGCTGCACCTTGTTCCTGCAGAATCAAGCCAAATTCCTGGCATGGCACCCAAACACCCCCTCCCTCCAGCCCCATGACCCTCCAGTCTCGCACTCCTGCATTCTGGCCAACCTGGACTGTTTAGGAATCCATCATATTTCATACTGTTCTGCCTGGGTTCTTGCTTTGTCCTCTGCCTAGATCACCCTTCTCCTCATGGCTTGGTCACTGAACACGTGCTCCTGGGTCAAGTTCAAATGCCACTCCCCACCCCATCTTCCTCTCTCCACAACGAATGGCTTCTTTACAGTTGCCCTAGATTTGAATTCATATTCCTATTATATCATTTATCTTAGGGCATTTTAACTTCTGACTTGTTTGTCTGCCTCTCCTCAGGAACATATTTGCTTCTTCTGCCCTTAGCACTATAACTGGAACAGGGACAAGTTCAATAGATGTTCATTGAACACTTTCTTGAATTATTTCAAATGACCTCAAAGAAACAATAATTATCTGGTAAACTTTATTCCAGATACTGGGGAATTCTACTACTGTGCGCGATGACTGCATTTTATAAACTCTTCAATCACCTGCATTTTAAACCACACCATAGGCTTCCTAATTTTTCTCTTGTTGACATGGTCTCTGGTTATGTTATTAATAGTAGCAGTCACACTTAAACTTCCATAGCTAGATTTCATTTTTTCATGTGCTACATCTGGAATGTCTTTAGCTCAACAACTTTTATTGAGAAAGCATTACTAGGAGTATTTCAAACCACAAATACTCAATAGAAATACTATGACTACTTCTTCCTATGCACTGGGTATGTGAGTAAGCATGTGTTAAGGGCTGTTCTAGGTACTAGCAAGTTCCAGATACACAGAAAAGACACATATTCTACCGTCAAGGAGTTTACAAGGAGAGTGAAAGACATGCGTGCTAAAACAAAAATTATCTATGCCTAATGTTTTCTCATTTGGATTTCTGTCCACTTTTTAAGCAAAAATACTTGAGAGATCTTCCTGACCCTATATGGTAAGAACAGATAAAACCAGCCTCATTTAATTTAGCTGAACTTTTATTTATTCATGTGTAATCTGACTCCAAAGTTTATTTGTCAAGTAAGAGGCAGTGCTAAACCTCAACTCTCTGTCCAGAGCTCTTTTCACTATGACTTCAGTCTATTACAAACAACTGGTTTTCAGCAATCTAGCCTCCAACCCAACACTGGGAAACACACATTATTACGGCAAGGTCAACAGAAATAAAGTCAGTAAATTCCACATTACATTGTTATTTGGGGAAAGGTTGAAAATAATTTCAGTAGATAGAGTTCTTGTCTTCATTTTTCCCAGTTTGTAGAGGTGAACTGCTTTGTTTGCTGCCACGAGGATCTGAAATGGATCGACAATCTACCAAAGGGAACAAAAATAATTACACATGGAGAATCAGGAGCACTCTGAAGACACATGCCCTATCTCGTGGTAACTCTACTGTCAAGCTGTTTTACTTCATCACAATTCTTATCAAATATATTTTCAAAATTATTATTGCAAGGGCCTGGGTAGTTGGAAAATGACAGAATTTTAAAGCTGTGTTGAACTTACATAAATAGTAGAAATTTAAAAAATAACATTTACTGAGGGCTAATGTTATGAGAAAGGCTATAGTCTAAACATTTTACCTGTATTATTTTCTTTAATCCTCAAGACTACCTTATGAAATAGATATTATTATTTGCATGTAATACATGGGGAAACTGAGGCAAAGAATGCCTGGGTTTGTCACTTAGTATGTAGGGAACTTCGGCAAGTTCCTTGGCATTTTATTTATTAGAAGTAGATAATAATAGTGCTTACTTTACAGGGCTTGTGAAGATTAAGCAAGTTAGTATACTTAGACCCTTAGAACAACGCCAGGAACAGCACTGGGGTAAGTGCTATAAAAAGGCTGGCTAGAACTTGTTCAAAATCGTTAAGTGGCAGAGCTGGGATTAAGTCCTGATAACATGATTCCACAGTGTTCTCTTACCCACTACACTATGCCTCCTTAGCAGAGACTGCCCCATTCACAACCTTCGTTTCACAGATGAGAAGCTGGAGACCCAGGCATTTGCCATCGCATCAGAGCCAGACCACAGCCTTTCATATTTCCTAGTGCAGGGCCTGGCACTTCTGCCTTTATTCACTGTTAAATTCAAGGTTGTCCAAATCTTACTCTACAGTTTGGACAAGAACTTTTTACCTGAAGATGACAGAATTTTAGGCTAACCTATAACATCACAAAACATTAACATGTTCTTAAATGACCAGCATGGCTCGCTTGTTCTCACACTTTGTACTTACCACTGCAGGATTTATCAATGAACCATCCATGGTGCCTTCCATGGCCTTTTTTCTCAAGTCTCCAGCATTTTTTACATCATTAAATAACAGGATAGTCACCCTGCATTCAGGAAACAGGTCCAACTGATGTGTTAACTGCATTTCACAGATAAGCAGGATTCTACTGCACAAAACCAAAAAGACCAATAGATTTCTTTTATTTAAAAGTTAACATTATAACTCATTTTTAACAAATATCCTTGCTAACAATCAAATAAATTAAAAATGACTTTAATAAGGTGATAGAACTGTTCAACTACAAAAATCCACTCCCAAAGCCCATTTGGCATCTTCATGAGATGTTGTCTTCCTAACCCTGGGAAGCTGTTTCTAGTTCCTTTACCATTCCTGGGCAAAAGCCAAGGAAGTTGGCTGGTCCCCTGGTTGACCAAATGAGACAGGCTCAAATGCGTGGTTGAGGGGCTGCTTCCCCAGAAGACAACTAGAAGCAGAATCCCAGGATTTTTTTGGACTACAGGTTAATTATGGTATTAATGAAACCTTACTCCATTTTAGCCTTCTTAACTTTCTGATCTCACCATTTTAGTTATATTGTACCAGGACCTGGACACAAACAGTAAAGAAGAAAATGATTTTAAAGAATAAAGTATCAAAAAAAAAAAAAAAAGGAGAGAGGAAGAAAGTATCACACTTGACCCAACAATATTCATACCACACACAGAAATTAAGTAGAGAGGGTATAATTACTAAATAGTCCATAATACTGGCCCTTTCTTAGACATATGCTTAACAAGGAAAGGACAGGGCATACATAAAGACATAAAACCAGCATAAAAAACAACTTGAATAACCAGAAAGTCATAACCATATCCTTGAATGGAAAAAGTATTGTAAAAATTTGATCTTTAAAACAATTTCAATCAAAGTCTTAATGAGATACTTTGGTGGGGCAATTTGATAGGTCCACTTTATCCTTTTTTCTGGTAGCTTCCATTTCTGTGACTTTTTCTCAAGCAAGTAATTGGAAATCCAAGAATTACAAATGATGGCCCTCTCATCATTCTTACAATGAAAAGTTTAAAACAACCTATCTAGCCAATAATAGGATTGGCTGTGACAAAACAACTTTCACAAACTGTAGTCTTGAAGAGTAGTTAATAACGTGTGAAAATAGAAATAAATAAAATTAAGGAAAAACACCTGAACGTGAAATGAAACATAAAATGTTGCTAAATTGTGGGTTTTTTTAAAAGGTGCACATAAACGAAAAATATTGAAAAGAAAACACATCAAAAAGTTAATGTTACCTCTGACTTGGCAGAATAACATTTGACTTTTTCTGTTACAATCAGAAAAAAGAATTTGTGAATAATGTCCTGGCACACAGTAGTTCAATCTTTAGTCATGCTAATGTCCAATGAAACAAAATGGATTCAGAAAGATATAATCAGTGTGATCTGGAAAAAAAAGACATGAAGGAAAACACCAAAATATGGCTATCTCAGGTAGTGAGATTATTAGGTGATTTTCTTGCCCTCTACAAAAAAGAAAATATCTTACTGTGTATGTTTTGAATTTTCTACAGTGAGCACACAAAACACGAGTAAATATAATCAGGCAGGAAGAAAAATGTGGTTTTTGTTTCAACACTAGGAGAAAAAGAACCCTTAGAAAAACGCTCAAAATAGTTTGTTCTTGTTTAGTTTAATTCACTTAGGCCAGAAACTCAGAATGATCGCTGGATACCTATCTGTCACTCAAATGCCATATCCAATCCATAAAGTCTTAGATTTTTACTTCCTGATACAACTTGGTTCCGTCCACTTGTCTCTCATACCCACTGCCACCACCCTAGGCCACCACCTGTCATCTATGGCAGTAGCCCCCTAACACTGGTCTCCTCACAATTCCTGCCCTTCCATAATCCAATCTCCACCCTAGTCACAGTGATCCCTTCAACATGTACATCAGATCTTGTTCGCCGCTCTTATGATAAAGCTCCGACTGTGCCACGGTGTTCCATACTCCAGCTAGGCCCTGCCTGCCCGTTCTGCTACCGCCGCTGTGGCCTTCTCCCGGCTTCAAGTCACCGACTTTCCCTCCGACCCACCCTCTCCAACTGGTAGTTCCCCTGAGCCTCCTCCCTCATCTCTCTGCTTGACTCATTCCTCTCTCCCTTCAACTCCATTCAAAGACTCCATTGGCCAGAGCGCCCAGAGCCCCCGGACGAGGTCCCTATTACGTGAGTTCCTTCTTAGTCCTCATCTCGAGTTTCATGAAGCGTGCGACTATCATCTTGTCTCCTCACTCAACTGTATTTCCTGAGGGGAGAGGCCGACTCATTTGTGTGCTGCATTCCCAGGGGCTGGCCTCGGGAGGCACTTGGCACCTATCGGCTGAGAAAACCCCAGGCGTCGCCCCAAGAAAACAGTTAAAGCTGCCTAGGGCCGGGCCCTCCGCTCCCAGCCAGCCCGCAAGCGTGCGAAGGGAACTCACCGTCCGGCCCCGGTGTGTCTCCGAAGAGCTCCCCCTCGGAAACAAAGCCCTGGACTTCCGGAAGCGGCGCCCCATGCCCACCGTCCCCGAGCCCGTTTCCGGGCAGGCCGGCTCGGGGTCGCCGTTTCCTTCCGGGTACTGACGGAAGAGAGGCTCCCGACAGTTGTCCTGCCCACTCCTCTGCTGACCCCTCCTCCCCAGCCGGAGTCCTGTCTGCGGACGCGAAGGGGAACAGGGGTTACTCAGTCACTTCAGGCAAAGGAGGTGGGAAGGATCCTTGGGCCGGGGCTGGAAGCTGAGGTCGCCTTTTGAGTCTCGGTTTTGTCTTTAGCCCGTGTTACGGCTTGCACTAGACATCCTCAGTTTCTCTCTGTGGAAAGAAAAGTATTGGCCAGCATGAGCTCTACATATGTTTCCGCTGCTCGAGATTCCGCAGTTCTTCCGGGCAGGCGGGACTCGGATTGCCTCGTACTCTCTCAGCAGTCATTTAGGGAAGATACCCTGGAGTCGCCAGCGCTCGCTGATTTGCTCGGGTATTTAAGAGACAGGGTGACGGTACACTGATGAAGTCGACCTCTTCATCTAGAGCAGGCTCAGAAATTCGACCTACCATACCTGAGTATGTCAGCCTTTAAGAGAGGAGGTAATCCCCTAAACAGGCTGTAAATTATTTTCCATCTCCCTTATGGTTGGGGCTCATCCTTATCAATACTTCTCTTTGCATGGGAAGACAGGCAAATAACAAATCCAACGGTGGATGTGTACTATGAAGAAAAACAGACAAAAGAGGGGGAATGCCAGACTGCCGGCATTACTATTTGAAATAATCCCGATGGTTAAGAAAGATCTCACCAAAAAGGGTGAACAGTTGTTCAATTGAATAATGACTGAGGGGAGGTCCGGAAGCAAGCTCTTTGTGTATCTGGGAGAGTAGCATTCCAGGCACTGAGACATGTGGCCTTAGCCTATTTCAGTCATCAAAGAGAAAGTGTGGCTTGAATACAGTGGAGATATATACACTGTATATGCGTATATATATTTATACGTGTATATATACACATATATACATACACATGCACACATCCATATACACACTAATATATATATACATACTCGTGTATACGTATACAGTACATATGTATGTGTTTTAATTTATATTTTAAAATTAAGACAAAAGACTGGTATCCATATTATATAAAGCTACAACTCAGAAATAATAAGAAAACAAACTAATTAAGAATGACTGAGGGCCGGCCCGGTGGCGCACTGCGCTAGTGCGCCACTTGGGAAGTGCAGAGGCGCTCCCGCCGAGGGTTCGGATCCCACATACAGACCGGTTCCCGCTCACTGGCTGAGCGAGGCGCGGGAGCAGCACCGAGGGTTGCAATCCCGTTGCCGGTCCTCGGTCCGGTACGGGGGCAACACTGAGGGTTGCAATCCGTTGCCGGACACGGAAAAAGACAAAAGACCAAAAAAAAAAAAAAAAAAAAAAAAAAAAAAAAA